>NC_134405.1:80872920-81100420 GCF_038048845.1 Mixophyes fleayi
CAAACCAGTTGATGGTTTTCTTATTATATATATTGTGGTGACCCACTCCTCTACGCAGTCCAGGTACATTTATTGGTGCGATTCATAAAAGTTCAGGGTTTTTAATATATTGTGGTGACCCACTCCTCTACGCAGTCCAGGTACATTTATTGGTGCGAATCAAACAAGTTGATGGTTTTCTTATTATATATATTGTGGTGACCCACTCCTCTACGCAGTCCAGGTACATTTATTGGTGCGATTCATAAAAGTTCAGGGTTTTTAAGATATTGTGGTGACCCACTCCTCTACGCAGTCCAGGTACATTTATTGGTGCGAATCAAACAAGTTGATGGTTTTCTTATTATATATATTGTGGTGACCCACTCCTCTACGCAGTCCAGGTACATTTATTGGTGCGATTCATAAAAGTTCAGGGTTTTTAATATATTGTGGTGACCCACTCCTCTACGCAGTCCAGGTACATTTATTGGTGCGAATCAAACCAGTTGATGGTTTTCTTATTATATATATTGTGGTGACCCACTCCTCTACGCAGTCCAGGTACATTTATTGGTGCGATTCATAAAAGTTCAGGGTTTTTAATATATTGTGGTGACCCACTCCTCTACGCAGTCCAGGTACAATTATTGGTGCGAATCATAAAAGTTCAGGGTTTTTAATATATATTGTGGTGACCCACTCCTCTACGCAGTCCAGAAAGATACCTTGTTGCAACGTTTTGGACTAATAACTATATTGTGAGGTGTTCAGAATACACTGTAAATTAGTGGAAATGCTTGTTATTGAATGTTATTGAGGTTAATAATAGCCTAGGAGTGAAAATAAGCCCAAAAACTTGATTTTTAAACTTTTTATGTTTTTTTCAAAAAAAATCCGAATCCAATACCTTAAATCCGAACCGAGACCTTTCGTCAAGTGTTTTGCGAGACAAATCCGAACCTCAAAAATAACGAAAATCCGGATCCAAAACACAAAACACGAGACCTCAAAAGTCGCCGGTGCACATCCCTAACTAAATTCTATAATATGGTCCCCATAGCTAGACCAATATGAGGCCTCTCCTCCTCTTCATAATGGCCTTTGATTTTGCAAAGTTATGTGCCGGGGGCTCATGTTGTATTGTTCGCTGTATTACCATTGATTACTGTCATGCATCTATATTGTTTGTGCAAAGAATTTGTCTCTGCTACAGTGTTTTGCAATCTCTTATTGATTGTCTGTAAGCTCTCCCCCCTCCCTTCTCCTCCATATGTTTTCCTTTCTGTACCCTTCCCTTACCCATTTGTTGGAAAACTTAATGGCCCCGCCCGTACCATTAATATAAAAGGGGGTCAACTGGTATTTGCCAGATCGCCACACAGAGGCATGCAGGAAATTAAAAATTAAAATACAAAATAAAATGGGACTGTGACCCTAGTCAAAGGCACCTTAGACATGTAATCAATAAAGCAAATGAAAACTACTGGAACCATTCCCACTTGCTCAATCAAAATTAACATTTGTATATTGTTTTTCCTGTTTTGGGAGAGTTATACTGCATTCACAATCATCATCAACATTTATTGATATAGTGCCAGCAGATTCCGTAGCACTTTACAATTGGGAACAAACAGTAATAAAACTATACTGGGTAATACAGACAGAGAGGTAAGAGAGCCCTGCTCGCAGGTTTACAATCTATTTTCAACAAGACTGGAGATCAGTTGAAGACATCCTGAATCAGATCAGCATGAAAACTGCAAGTGTGCAGTCCTAAAGTGGATGCACATGTACATCAGGTAGCTCAAAAGTGATTATAATAGGTGCTCTATAAAGCAGACAATTAGAACAGAGCATTTTAAATAGCATATCATTTTTTTGCTCTCAGCATATAAAGCACAGTAAGTACTGCTCACTGTGGGCTGGTGCTGAGTTGGATGCATGTTCCGCATAATTTATGCTCAAAAAAACAGTCTGTAAAAACATATATACACCCATACACTGACTCGTACGCCTTTCAAGATACGTGCAGGTCTGTACCGTTTGCATATGAGCCAGATGTACATGCAGCATAAATACACCCACATATGCATACACACAACCTGTCAGGGAACTAGCAGGGGTGGCCACTAGCTGGTATTGGCACAACAGGGAGGCGCGGAGTGTAATGCACCCCCAGTATTTACCAGGGACGCCCGCAAGGGTGTTTGGACTTCAATGAAATAGGGTGCGCAGGTCGCGGCCCTCCGAGACAGTCAACAGCATAGTGACAAGAGTAGACAGGTGTAGTCAAACAAACCGGGTCAGAACCAGCCAATCAGGTCAATACACAGGGAAGGTCCAGAAAATAGTCAGGACAAGCCAGGAGTCAAAACCAAACTGTACCACCAAATCGTAAACCAGGAGAATAGTAGAAGGAACAAGTCGAGTCAGAACTGATATATACATGAGTCAACAATCACAGGTAAGTGCTGGAGCAGGTCGTGAACCAATTCTCTGGCATCCTAGTGGTGCCAGAGGCTCCTACTTATGCAGCAAGGTGAGCCCTGATAGGGGGGTGAGAGGATTCCGGTGATCAGACACAGCTGACCGCCGACAGGTGAGTAAAAAAAGCGAGGTCCTCCACACATGCGTGCAAAGAAAACAGGTAAGCGTCCCGTTACTCAACGGGATGAGGCGGCAATGTTTGTCACTCATTTTACTTTAATTTAAATCGGGACTGTGTAGCAAAACGGAGGTATGAATGAGCACTGAGGGTGAAAAGGTGGAGCGGGCTTTCACGTCTGCTCCTGTCGCCATCCTTTTCTCTCCTACTCGCTTATGCTCAAGCACCTGTCCAAGTATGACTCATTGTCTTAAGCCTTTGCCATTGGAATACGTTAAGATTAAAACTGTACTATATTTTTCTTTCATGTCTTCTTATTACTTTGAAGAACAACTATTCTCTAATATTTTAAAATTAATTTCAGTTTGTGCTTCTTCCTGTCACAATTGTGCCCCCTCAAAAGCCTTGCACCCTAGGCAGCAGCCTAGTTAGCCTTTTGGATAATCAGGCCCTGCCAACTTCCCCTATTTCATCTAGGAGCTCTTTATCTGCTCACAAAATTAGTATGACCTTTCTGGGCACAATCAATTGATTGTAAAGGGCTTGTTATACTTCAATTACATAATTGAACCCAGGTTAATGCAGTACTAAATGCATTGTTAAGTTTAGGAGCAAACAAATATCTCTCTGGCGAAATGGGTCCAGTTAATTTCTGCGTATTTATAACTTTCACATTTATAAATAAACGCCTTTCCTGTGGTGTTTTAACTTGGGATTAGTTCCACTTTATCGGATTTCTATGCAGAGGCTCATTGTTCATCTTTCACTGCTGTTAGTAACAAAGGGTTTTTTTTATGGCAACTAGACTTGTTCAGATTATTTGAACAAGTGTGAAATTGGATCACATTTGGCCAACTGGAGGGCCTGAAACTTGCAGTTCAAAGTTCACAGCTTGTCATTAAAACGTTACAATAAACTGCATAATGTTGCCATTAACGTTTCTGAAATTAATATAAACTGTTATAAATATTAGAAAATGTGGGCATTTAAGATTGAACAAATTCAAACCTGCTCAAAAAAGCTCAAACAACGTTTGGATTCCTCAAATTTAGCTCTATTTTTTAAAAAAATTCTATCTGAAGTTCAAGAAATTATTGCAGAATTTCAAACTTTAGAGCTGGTTCAACCAACCGGTTTGAGAACTACTTTGAAAAGAATTTGAGATTTTGGCAGTGTATTAAAGATTTTGGACAGAGGCACGGTTTGACATAAACTCTATTAAAAATCTATTAAAAGTCCATCATTTTTGGGGTGGAGCTTATCATGATAGTTAATTGCATTATTTAATGCCTGTCATGACAATCCCTGCCCCCAAGCCCATTCATGTGCAGGTAGTTATGTTTACATTAGTGTCTACCTCCATTTGGCAAATACTGTACAATACACTGAAAAAAGTGTCTGGCTCAGAAGTTACTTAGTTAAGAGCACCCAATGTGAGAGTTATTGTGACAGGTATTCAATGATTCAATACCTGTCCTGATAAGTCCCGCCCCCCTAGAGTACATAAATGTTGTTTCACATTGAACACCGGTGGTGGTGTCGCGTCCCGAAAGAGTCTTCAGTCTAGGTAGAATTGAATAATGATATAGAGACGAGTGGAACATAGAGATAAATTTTATGCCCCAGAAATGGAATTACATCTCGGGAAATCTTGTCATTATAACCTGACTCGCTAGACTAAATTCTAGCAAACAAGTTTATCTGTCAGATCTCTGTGTGTGTCAAACATGACGTCTCATTGTTTGGTATATCTTTTCGGGCTTCTGTAGAGTTTTGGGATTTTTTTTCCCAATTTCTCCTATTGCTGGGCTTCAAACAGAGGAAAGAAGAGTCTGCAGGAGGAATATCTGATACTTTTTTTTTCCCTGGGGGGGGGGGGGGGGGGTGGTATTTTTCTCACTGTAGCAAAAATGAAGGCTAAATTGCCTTCCTCAACATCCGTGTATGAATTCACGCTGGCTATAGCAGTTCCCACAGGCAGGGGAGGGATGCAAAATAATTGAAAGCAACTTAATTAAGATGAAAAAAAAGGCACTTTTAATAAATGCAATTAAGAACACTTCACACGGATGATGCTTTCAGATCATCCCTTCCCAACCCCTCCACACGTGCTGCCTCTTTCATGCTGATTTATTTCATGCAGTTTGAAAACACGGTATACGGGCAGTGAGCACTAAATGAGACCACAAGAGGAAACCATTCACTATTTAAGGGCTCATTTGTCCACGTTCGCCTGGATTAGCCTATTCTTATTGATAAAACTTTCATGATTTCCCAGCTCTGAAGTTCTTGGCTTCCAAAGAAGCAAGAAATAAAATGCAGAATTCACTCAATTAACAACAGCATAGTTAAAAGGAACAGGAGAAAAGTTACTGGGATAGAGAGGCTTTGGCTTGTTGGAATTTACTCAGCATATAAGCAGGTAATTGCATATAACGTGTTACAGATGTTACACACACATTTTATGTATATACAGTATATGGGTTTATTTATCCATAGAGCCCTGATCACCATGATAAGTCTGCTTATCACAGCAATAAAAATATTATTTATATTTATGACACTATATAGCAGAGACAGCTGAATGATATTCAGCCCCCCCGGGGACACTGGACCGGAGCAGTGAGATTTAAACTTCCTTGGACCAGTCTTTGCAGATGAGCCCAAGCATAAGCCGGCTTGTCGACTAGATAATGAACAGTAGAACTGAAAATGGAAAAAATATTATTTAAACATTTTACAACATTCATTAAAAAAATGCTTTGTTATAGTAATAAAACATTTTTAATGGTTTTGTGCTGTTATCTGGTGAGAACAGAACAGGTAAAGCTGTGGAGGTGTGCCCTACTGCCGTGCCCTGGAAGAAGGTGAAGCTGGAACTTCAGAAGAAAGAAGACAACTCACCATTCCTGCGTTCCAGCGCTGGTAAGTCTTCCTCTTCTTCCGCAGGTTTCGGCAGCAGAGGGCAAGTGAGTCAATCAGGGCTCACCTTCCCCTGCTGGCCAATTGGCGGATAACCTCTGGCAGTTTGAATTATTGGTGCCGCGGCAAGCCAATCAGCGGTCGCAGTGGTGCCAAGTGATGTTAGCACGTCAGCAGCTATTTAAGCAGCTGGGCACCTCCATCTTCAGTTAGTTGGCCGGCGGAGCAGAAGGAAGAGGACGTCGTGGGACGTCCAGCACAAAAGAAGAAGAACATGGCGGCAGAAGTGGCAGGGAGCCCTTGTAAAGGCTAGGAGCCACCCTGCCCCAAGAAGACGGCACGGAAGTCATCGACGGGGAGCCCTTGTAGGGGCTAGGGGCACCCCTGCTCAGAAGACAGCAGGGAGTTATGCGCCGCATAGGAGAAGAGGCGTCGCCGGCTATAGAGTCTGGAAGACCCAGAGACAAAGACGTTGGGGCAAGTTGAGAATCCTGCGCAGAGCAGGTGATTATAAAATAGATTGCTAGGTCAGGCACAAGGTTGTGGGCACTTTGGGCACTAGGCCCGTGGCAACAGGTAGTGGGCACAAGGCCACAAGGTATAGGTAGGGATTATCTAGGCACTAGGCCCCCATGGATAGCTGGGCTTTAAGGCCCAATAGAGAGGGCACAAGGCCCTATAGGTAGAGTGGGCATAAGGCCCTTAGAAGTAGAGTGGGCGTAAGAGTTTGCATAGGGCACAAGGCCCTTGGCTGTGAAGTTGAGGCAGGGCACTAAGCCCTTAGGTGCAGTGTGAGACCGGAGATTTAACATCAGGAAATAAGCCTGGGACATCAGTTTGAGCAGAAGTCTCCTGTTGTTGTGTTGGACACTAGGCTTATCAGCTAGTCGGCGCAAGTGCTTGTCATTCTCAGACCATCACAGACAGTAGTATCGTGTTATTGAACTAGTGTGGTGATATAGCATTGTGTATTGTGTTTGTGTTGTGTTTAGAAGTCTCTTCCAGGTACGGGACGTCAGGCCCCCATTAGGTAGGCTCTTGTTTCTTGTCCTCTCCCTTGTGTTTATCCATTCCTTTGTGGGAGTAGAGAGTTAAACTACATCACACACAGTAGGTGTAGGATACACGTTAGTTTTCCTGACCTGTACTCCCTTGGGTCACGCAGCGTTACCAAGGCAGTGCTAGGGTACCCCATTGGCAGTGCAGCATGGCCCATTTGAGGGGTTTTCCTTCAGTTCCACTTGGGTGCCTGACTCTGAGTTCCGGCAGGTTCGTCTGGCGGTTCCAGTACAGGCGGTGTTACCACAGGATCGGGCGTGTCCGGTCTGAGTTCCAGCAGAGGACACTGACGGTTCCTGGCGCGCTGTTCCAGTGGGCCCCGGTCCAGTATCTGCAACTGGTCCTTGGTACTGTGTAAGTGCCCCTAGTGAGGAGACAGTCTCCTTTGTAAGTCCTGGGATTTGGGTTTAGCCTATATCTCGGAGTAGAGGGTAAGTTACGGCTGGTTTCTCCTAGGAAGAGGGCGGGGGACTTAGGCAGTACACCACATACAGTTGCTAGCAGAGTTGCGCTGACTGGTCATTAGTTGTTGTAGGATCAGGGCGCCTGTTGTTTAGCATCTTGTGGGTGGTATAATATAGTCCCACGGTTAGTGTAGGTGGGAGGTTGTGTGTTGTCGTTACAGGTGACGGAGGCACGCGAGGTAGCAGGAGTCAGAAGTGGGAGCAACTCGGTGAGTATAGCTACTAGGTTTCCCTACTTCTGAGGGAGCCCTCGCCTATTGGCGAGTAGAGTACTTGGCCAGAACTATTTCTGGTCCCAAGTATTTGTAGCGCTGGTTTCTGTCCCAGAGTAAAACGAGGTATCGGCTGGCGGGGTAGAGTGAGTGTCTCTGCCCCTTTGTAGTGGTCTCAGACATATTGTCATCTGGTGCAAGCAGATCCTCACTTCTGGTTTCTCCCACAGGCCTCAGGCCTCAGTGTGGAAGGACGCGCCAGAGAAAGGACGTAAAATTGATCCTTGGCTAGAACAGGTCACGGAAAGGGCTTCATCATGTTCCCTCGGGATCAGGTGAGTCATTGGGGTGTAGGGGAGGGGATTGTAGTTTGTGTGGCTTTGTCTCCCTTAGCACCCCTTACAAAGCAGCGACCACAAAAGCATGAGGAAGCATTCGTCAGCCATGAGGATCAACATCGGTGATAACCCCTTTCATGTATTGTGCAAAGCGACAATGAGTCCTTCTTCTGACGACAACACCCATTTTCAACAGCCACAGGGCTCTTCGCCCTTTGATAAATGTGTCGACCCCCATCTAATCTAACATCAGGAAGAGGGGTGGGCTTACCAACCTGGTACCCTTTGAGTGTGCTTGCATGTTCACCTGTGTTTTATTACTATTTATGTGGTATGTATGAATGAGCTGATGTACAGGGGCTGACTGGGTGGGGGGCAGGGGAATTTGCCCCCCGGGCCGGTGCCATAGTGGCTACCTTGGGCTGGGTCACTGGGCTACCTGCATTTTTTTCCTTTAAAATGTTCATAATAGGCTGCTGAGCCGAGTCTCACCCCCTGGGCTACAATTTGCCAGCCAGACCCTGCTGACATACATATATTAACCTATATGTGGATTTTTTTAAAATCTGGAATGGTAAATGCCCAAAACCTACATTCAATGTGTCTTAATATACCAGGGTTGTAACAATGTCAAATTACAGATGTGCACAAAAAACTAACGTCGGATTGTTTACACTCCATAAAATATGCGCATGGTTTTAGAAAAAGTAAATTTTAAAACATATACAAGTGTGAAAGGACTTTCTAAACACCTAAATTCAGAGGATGCTTATCTACCTTTAAATATTGTCTAATTATATTGTGTGTTACATTCAGATATTTTTAAGGCAATCATAAAAGTGTATAGAAATATGTATATGCAGCTGCTTAACACCTGGTTACCTTATTTTAACATTGAGGTTTTCTTTAAGTGAAGCTCTGATAATCCACATGTGACATACATACATACACTACTAGAACTAACATTAATCAAATATCCCAATATAGAGAAATATATGGCTGCCACAGTGCAGATAATTTATCATCAGCACCTTAAATTAATTTCTTCCCCACCGGCACCACCCTCCACTCAATTAATTTCTTCCAAGAACCCTTCATTAGTTTCTTCATCAGCACCTTCAATTATTTTCTCCCCTAGCAACCTAACTTCATTTCTCCCCACCACACTCCTCCTGATTCATTTATCCCCACCACACTCCTCTCAATTCATTTATCCCCACCACACTCCTCTCAATTCATTTCTCCCCACCACACTTCTCCTGATTCATTTCTCCCCACTATACTCCGCTCGATTCATTTCTCCCCACTATACTCCTCTCGATTCATTTCTCCCCCACCACACTCCTCTCAATTCATTTATCCCCACCACACTCCTCTCAATTCATTTCTCCCCACCACACTTCTCCTGATTCATTTCTCCCCACTACATTCCTCTTGATTCCTTTCTCCCCACCACACTTCTCTCAAGTCATTTCTCCCCACTACACTCTTCTCAATTCATTTCTTCCCTACCACACTTTTCTTGATTCATATCTCCCCACCACACTCCTCTCAATTCATTTCTCCCCACCAAACTCCTCTCGATTCATTTCTCCCCACTACACTCCTCTCCATTAATTTCTCCCCACCACACTCCTCTCGATTCATTTCTCCCCACTATACTCCTCTCGATTCATTTCTCCCCACTATACTCCTTTCGATTTATTTCTCCCCACTATACTCCTCTCGATTCATTTCTCCCCCACCACACTCCTCTCGATTCATTTCTCACCCACCACACTTCTCTCGATTAATTTCTTCCCCACCACACTCCTCTCAATTCATTTCTCCCCACCAAACTTCTCTCGATTCATTTCTCCCCACTGCACTCCTCTCAATTAATTTCTCCCCACTACACTCCTCTCCATTCATTTCTCCCCACTATACTCCGCTCGATTCATTTCTCCCCACTATGCTCCTCTCGATTCATTTCTCCCCACTATACTCCTCTCGATTCATTTCTCCCCCACCACACTCCTCTCGATTCATTTCTCCCCACTATACTCCGCTCGATTCATTTCTCCCCACTATGCTCCTCTCGATTCATTTCTCCCCACTATACTCCTCTCGATTCATTTCTCCCCCACCACACTCCTCTCGATTCATTTCTCCCCACTATACTCCGCTCGATTCATTTCTCCCCACTATGCTCCTCTCGATTCATTTCTCCCCACTATACTCCTCTCGATTCATTTCTCCCCCACCACACTCCTCTCGATTCATTTCTCCCCACTATACTCCTTTGGAATTTCTCCCCACTTTGGAACCTAGGGGCCAGGGCCTACAACATTGTACACCCAGCGCTTCCTTAAATTACAACCTTGACAGCCAGAATGACAGTGGGGAACTTAAAACTGACATCATTGTAGCCTGCCGGGATGTTCCTTCATCAAAGCTGTTTCAAGTGTCGTTTTCAACCTGTCAGTGTTATCAGCTTGTCGTGCATTACACTTTCGGTGTAATCATGTCGACCTCTTCACAGTCGGTGTTGTCACGTCGTTATAAGGTACCCCACCCATCCTAGGAGCTTCATTTCCTTTTTCCATAAAATATAAAGGGTAACTGAGAAGCAGCACTTTCATGTCGACAGGATAATTGTCAGTATTTCTTCCGTCAGAAATATGACTACCGCCGATACAAGGTTAAAGCTTGATGAATTAGACTAAATTTTGTACCTAAGATATAAAAGTAAAGAATATTATATTAATTTTCATTGACATGAATATTTTAGGATCATCTTGGTTATACAACTGGAGAGGAGATTCCCAGTTGAAACAAGAGCATACTTGCCAACTCTCCCGGAATGTCCCGGAGACTCTCGCATTTTGCGAGAGTCTCCCGGACTCCCGGGCGAGTGTGGCAATCTCCCGAATTCTGCCCACTTCACTAGGAAGTGCCCCACTTCCTAGTGAAGTGGGCAGAATTAGAACCCAAACGCAGCGATTCCCGGTGAATTGCGGCGTTTGCATCATGACGTCACAGGGGGCGGGGCCAAAATAACGAGATTTTGGCCGCCCCGCCCCCTTCACACCCCCCTCACGCCCCCCTCCAATGGCTGGCTCCCGGAAGGGAGCTGAAGAAAGTCGGCAAGTATGAACAAGAGCCTTGTTATTTCTAGGACACTATGGCTAAGGTAGCGGTTATTTTAGAGCTTCTCTTATCCAAGCTAGGGAATCTAATAGTGGTCTCTTGTTATAGTGATCCCTGGACAAAAGCCCGTTTTCTCAAACAGCCCTCCTTATGTATTAAGCCCACCCTGTCCAGTTGTTAACTCGTGAGTAATTAGTCTCTACTAGCAAAAATCCAGCTGTCTCCTTGTGTGAAATTGTTTTTGAAAGTCTTTGAAAGAGTTAACTCTAATGTAAAAAATTATATGCACATGTGTGTTATTGCGTGTTTGGGTGTATGTGTGTCTGACCCTTATTGTAAATGTGTGTCAAGGTTGTAGGATGTATTATCCAGAATGCTTTTCATTTAGGGTTGTTCAGATAAAAGTGTTTGAGCACCGTGAATAAAATATACTAAATTACATCTATAAAATAAATCCTGTCTTTCCCCACATTGGCTCTGGCATTCCCCATCTCATTACATTGTTCAGCAGTGCTCCTCATAGTGATGATCATGCCAGTTTACCTTGCATTATAACAGAACATTTTGTTTTTATTTTCTTTCTAGTTTTCACAATTTTCCATATTTTTGGAAAAATAGGGGAAAAAATAAAGATAATTCCCAAAAAACAAAAAGCACATTTGATATATTTGTAGCTCGGACCATTTATAAGTTGCAATTTTAATGCTAGAGATAACTCGATTTCATTTTTTGGTCCAATTAATGATTACATGTGCATAGGCATTTTGAAGTGCTTGCCCAGGTACATCCCATATCGTTCTTATGCATACCAGCGTCTTAACAGTGATGTACTTTCCCTGGTTTACCCCCATCTGACATTTGTGCCACTGATGCCCAGTCACATCAGCACTGTCCCAGTATATAACATTGGTTTTTGTCATTGACATGTAACTCTATAATGCAGCACAGTGATTTCCGTTGTGTATATGGCTGATATGATCTCATAATTCTCATATTGAACCATAACTCCTACTTAAAGGCTAATTCTACATTAAAAATTAATTTCACACCCCCTTTAACTTAATGTTCTTTGTCAAGGAGATAAAATATGGCTTTTTGCATCAAGGCTATATGCCTGACAAGGCTTTTAAGACTAACATTATATGGGGCTAGGTATTATTCCAGCTATAATGATAAGAATTTAGGGTTATCTGCGATTCCTGGGAAATTGATTGTGCTGCCACTAAATGTAACCTGTTTAATACCCTTCCCTCTAAAAGTTGAACAGAGGTACAGTGTGGTTCTTGGGCGCACAAGATAAAGGTCTCAATAGAAATATGTATGTAAGTACCAAATGTAAGAATTTACGTATAATAGAATCAAGGTCAGTTTTTAATCAAATATTAACTTTAAAAAAACAATTGCTCTGGCCAGAACATATATGCACAAATATCTAATACATAGAATCCCAAGACATAATGATATATGCAAAGATATACTCGTAAATCCAGTACTGTAATATGTAGTAATGATAAACCTATATGTTATTGGACTACAGGTAATTTAATTAAGAGTTTTGTTGCCATTATTGGACCATTTATACTCTGTAACATCTGTTTTCTTATATGAGCTTTATCATTACTACATATTACAGTACTGGATGTTTGAGTATATCTTTGCATATATCATTATGTCTTGTGATTCTATGCATATATGTTCTGTTTTAGCCACCTGCTGTTAATATATGGAACATTAATTTATTATTAATATTCACTAAACTGCGGATTTGAAAAAGTGGAGATGATGCCTATAGTAACCAATCAGATTCTAGCTGTCATTTTGTAGAATGTACTAAATAAATAACAGCTAGAATCTGATTGGTTGCTATAGGCAACATATACCCTTTAGTGTTTATTTAAGTTTTGGGTAGGGCAACACAGGAGGAAGATTTAGGGATCCTTAAGTATAGAATAGAGTCACAAAGCGATTCTATTTTGTTAAAAAACGTGCAACTCTATGGACACTTGCACCAAATTGTTGAACTTATTTTAATAACATCTCTTCTGTAAATTTGTATTTGTAAAAATTAGCCATAAATGAAATTATATTCATGGCTCACTTAACGAGACCCACATTGTAAAGGTATCAAAAGGGAAATAATCTGTATTTTAATTTAAATGGTTAATGAAAGCTGTTTTACTTAATCAAAAAACCTATGGGTACTCAGACCTTTCAAAATGTTGTTATTCGGTTTTTTTTGTTTTTTTTATGTTGTACAAAGACTATAGGGCAGCCTTTTATTTTCTTAGATTACAACATACAATGTGACTTGAGCATTCACATGCTCATCCTTTGCTGTAGGATGTTACAAATGTGTCAAGGCAGTACAGAACTTTTACCATTCATTTCAATAGCCCATTCATTTCAGCATGTAGAGAATGGGAGAAGTTCAGCTAGTACGTACATAAATAATTCCTTTAAATAAAGTATTCCCCTACCCCCTAAAATCCATTACCTGTACCAGTGCTATACAGCCAAAGCTGGTTCCTCCTGCTAAAGTATAAACCAGCAACTGGGTAGACAGGCTCTGCCGGTCACACTATAACAGGAAATGCAACGATCATGTGTTATCGTTCCAAAGCACATCGTGTTGTTTGATTTTGATTTGATTTTATAAACGGACTAAAAATCTTTATAACCCATAGGCAAACCGAAGGGGGGTTTTCTAGTGCCTGGAAAATCCCCTCCAAGCCTGGGGCACTGTATAATTGAGGTGGCTGGACCCTGCCCCCGCTTCACACGGCTCTGCTCAAACATTGAGAGCTGCATGCACCTAACAGTAGTGCACGCAGCATTGCCCATGTATATTATGGGAATAGGGAGAGTTGGAGAGAGTAAAGTACTCTCTAAAATTATAGCCCCACCCCCATGCATGCTAGTCATGCCCACTGGTGGCGTGGTGTGGAAACCCCCCTCTGCAAATCCTGCGTTTGCCCCTGTAACCAATGGAACAATGTCGTTCCAATTCTGCAGTGTGTACACACTCACGACCAGCAGAGTCCATAGATCCCCATAGAGTTTACAGAGTCACAATCTTTTCAGCTGATGGTTATGACAGATGAAGATCACAGATCTGAGGGTAAATCGTATACAATCGGCATGCTGATCAAGACTTTCGGTCATTGGTAAAATCGTCACATATATCGCATGGAGAGTAAGTTTCTTTAGTGAGTACCTGGCCTAACCTATTCTGTAAGGCTGCATGTGTCACTACTATTGTCCGTAGATAAACAATATGCCTTGCATGAACTGCCAAGCACTTGGCAACACCTACTGGCAGACAGATTGTACTGCACCACTATTAATTTCCAGCAAAATGCTCTTTTAAAGTCCTACAGGATAAGAAAGTAACTCTCTGCACTGCCCTTTCTGATAGTTCTCAGAGGGGAACAACAGTGGTTGGAGCGCCAGTGGGGGTGAGTTCTCCAATACTGTGGTGGTCCCTACTGGCATAGAAGCCCACATCTCTGCTAGCGAGGGGAGGGAGATGTCTGCTAAAAGAATAATGTTAAGGAGGAATTAGCCTATAAAGGGCTGATGCAGAGTTGGTCACCATTGTGCCTCATCTAACGCAAATATGATTAGGCATCAATAAAACCACTAAAAACTCTTTAATACAACAGAAACAACTCCCTGTTTCATGTATAAAAATAATTGCATAAGCACACACACAAAAGCATAATATCTGCCTCAGTGAGAAAGAAATCAGTGTAAGCAGATTATTCGCAAACAACCAATCACAATCGGACCGCTAGTGATTGGTGGTGGGACCGTCATCATTAAAATCCTCTATTTGCACCTGCTCAAATACGGCTTTCTCAGACACAAACGTGTCTCTCTCCTGATCTGCATCTGTTCGCAATTGTGAGAACATTTCCTTATGGACTAGGCCTATGTTTGAATGCCCCGACCTGTCTATCCAGGTGCAAGCAGGCATAAGTGGCAGATAAATGAAAAGCTGTAAAGGTAGGTTTGAGTGCATCTACTTGTGCAGAGCGGTTTCACGCAAGATACACTACGCAAACTGGCATAGTACTCATTCTGCATCAGCCCCTGAGTCTCAGTTATGAGCAATCAGATTCCTTTTACAAAATATGTCTTTACAGATGGAGCAGGGTTTATTGAACTCAATTAGACAGAGCTAAACACAACTAATCTAATAAACTAATCTCTCACAAGATATAACTGATTTCCCCACCTCACTGTTCACTGCAATAAATTCGTAATGTATGTGGTAGTGATTAAGACTAATTGCATATTCCCTTTTAAAGAGACGTTTTGTTAATATATTTTTTGATCTATACATTGTATTACTATATGTGTACAGTAGTGTATTGTATGTATACTATAATAGCGTGTGTTAGCTGCTGGAAGTGTCTGTGTATTAGCAGTAGGTACATACTGTACATGAGCAGTGATTGCCATGTAATGTCCCCCCTGGAGGTTGCTCCCAGTGCTCTAAGAAATAAACACTTGTATATTAATCTGTCTCTCCAGCCAGAGCAGCTTTTTGGCAGATACTGTGAAACAAGCAGTATTTGCCGAGAACATTCCTAAAATGTGTTGGAGCCTCAGAGATGGGTCTGAACGGGGACCAGGTCCTGACATTATCTCTTCTAATTATAGCCCAGCAACACTGCCAGGGAGACCTGCTAAATCATGGCCATTATGAAGATGCTACTTAACATTAGGGAGAATTCTGCATTAGTCCTTCTGCAAACAGACTTTGCAAGTACTGCAGAGCATTCGAGAGGGAAAGGCTTTTAGCTTAATTGAACTGCAAGACTTGAAAACGGCATCTCATTTGTCAACTTTCACTGGCTTCCCTTCAGTTCAAGTTAATTGTATCCTCCTCCCTTCCCCAAACCCAATAAGAACTAAAACAGGGGGTGGATGAGATGAGCAGAAAGTCATTCCATTGAGACCCCGTGGGTGGGGGGTGGTATGTAAAGTCCAAGAAACACTGGACCTTTTGCCAAAATTTTTATTCTATTCATTTTTGGTGGTGTTTTCCTGGCTTAATTGCTCTGTTATTTTAAGAGCCAGATGCAGTGCTTTAAAGACAGATAGATATAAATGGTGACAGGAAGGGGATAATTTAAGGAAACAATGTAATCCTTCTGCTGGGTTTGATAGAGCCTTTTTTACACTCTGCGGTTTTGTATAGCCATTTTGTTTACTAGATTATCTATTTCTAACTTGCTTTTTTATATTTATGCTTTTTTTTTATTTACACAAAGAATGCAGGAAAGGTAAAAAAAACCAAAACCGCACTGGACATTAGCCATACGGTCAAGTATTATATATATTTATTTATTTATAATAATATGTGAATCTATGGGATGTATTTATAATTCATAGTGGTTTCATCAATTTCATTCCACAGCTCACAGCAGATCAAAGATTTGTGTCAACAAATTCAACTTTGTTAACACAGACATGTTACAAGCACTACAATAAAATATGAATCTAGGAGCCAGATAGACAGATTTTGGAGCCAATGAAAGAGACATTTTCTATCTATAGTCATGTCTGTAAATAACTCCAAAAAGAGAGACATTAAAGAGGATTAGTCCCTTGGGAGTAAGTGTTTCTTATTTAATTAGGTACTCATAGAAATTTAATGAACCCCACCCGCCTTCCATCACCGCCCCCAGGCAAAGGCAGGAGTGGGAACACTAAGAAGTGTATGCAGTATGCTAATTAGTTATTGGCCTAAAAACATGTGCAATGCCCGAGAATGTTATTAGAATCAGATGATAATTGGGCATGTCCATAAATGCAATTAGCAGATGATTACTATTGGGTTGTGTATGTAGCCATCATCTGATCACACTAGCAGGCCCCAATGTGATCCGGTCACTTGGCCTGAGCACCGGATGTACAGTACCAGTCTAATTCGGCCTCCCACGTATAAATAAATTGAAAAATTACTCTTTTCGCTTATTTGATTAAAGTAATTTGCATGAGACTTGAAACCTCGGATTGCATGCAACAGCTAAGCCTCATGACATTCCAAGACATCTGCATCAGGCACAAATTTTTGACTGAAAAATGTATACTTTACTTTGCATAAAAATATACATAAAGCCATTGCATTCAAGTGTAATTCGTCGCAGTGCAGCCGAAACACAATACACAGTGAAACATAAATCAGTCTTCTTTATTGAAGCATTCGGTTTGTGACTCCAATCACCCAGTGCAGTGCTCACACTGTGTTGTGGTTCTTGGTCCTTTGGGCCCTCTTTAAAAGGAGAAGGACTCCGTTTCTCCCCATCCCCCAGTGTCATAAGCTTTGTCGAATCTAGGGGTGCCCTCTTCAATTCCCTGACCCCCAGAGCCAAAGGCCCCTTAGTGGGAAAGGGTCTTCAGGCCCACCTCCGCTGTAAGGCTTGGATGCCCCCTCCCCCAGCTAGGGTAGCTCCAGGGGCACATAGCACCTCAGGCTTCAAGCGACTGCCCTCTTTGACAGAGAACCAGATGATGGCCCATTGCCTACATAGGGGGAGCCCTTAAGCCCCACTATGTACATGGGCAACTAGACCTGATCTTAGCCAAAAGGCCCAAGAAGTAACAATACAAAACATATGGCAAACGATATGACATCCTACACTATACAGAGGATAAGGGAGAAAAAAACAAGCCTGAAGCTTTATTGATAGACAGACACATATAAGGGAAAGGTGCATAAATAGGACAAAACATGATCACGCATTGGACCCGCAGAGCAATCGGTCAGAGTCCTGTACACTAATCTATCCAGGGCCGCTCTCCTCGTTCTCCTTCTCAGCTCTGAGTGCTGCGATACCTCCGTGATGGCTGCCATCTTGGATTTGGGTCTGCACATGCGCAAACCCATTTTTATTTGCATCTGCCTCCCAGCCATTGGCTGACCAATACTATTTAAGGCACCTCAGCATCTACAATCGTGCCAGATCTTCAAGTCCCTCTGCCAGTCTAGTTCTGGATTGTTTTGGCTCCCTTTGCTGCAGATCATCTCATCCACCTGGTATCCAGCTCTCAGGATTCCCAGCTTTACCTGGACTCTGGACAGCATGTGCTGCAGACTATATCACTTGCCCGGTATCCAGTTCATTCACTTCCTAGACATCAGGACAACCCGTGCCTGCAGTCTATCTCACCTATCCAGTATCCAGCTCTCAGCTCCCCAGCTTAACCTGGACACCCAGAATTTTGGTTACTGTTATCCAGCTTCCTTGCCAGTTATCCAGCCTCACCAGCTGTCCTGCCACTATCAGGCTATCCTACCACTAGTACCACTCTCTCTTCAAATTCTACATCTTCTTCAACTGGTCTAGCCTGGCGCCCACTTGGAGAACCGCAACCTGAAGGGCAGAAGCAGCAAAGTCCAAACCTCCTTGCGAGGGTCCCTTGTGTACACCATCGCCTCATTAGATTACGCACCTCCTTGTAGGGTTGTGTCAAACCAGTCAGACCACAAGGATCCAGCAGACTTGTGTAACTATGACAGACATTCAACAAAGTTCAAGTGGTGTGATGGGGTAAGGCAAGGGAGGGGGAATCACAGCCCCAAGGCTTTGTTGAAAAGCAGACACAGATAGGGAGAAGGAGACGTGTTTGGTCCTCTTCTTTCTACTTAGGACTGTCCATGATGACTGTCTTCTAGCAGGCTGGGGATCAGTCTTGTATAGATATATTCTCCTTTTTCAATATGAGGCATTTCCTGGCAAGCCATAAAATGTCCTTAACACAGATTATAATGTGCCAGGCCTCCTGGCTGCCCCGTAAGTGTGGGTGCCAGGAAATAGTCCATTCATAGTCTCTGAGTTCATGTTTCAGGGCATCCAACAGTGCCTGTGCAGAGCCACAGTCTCAAAAGAGGTGCTGAGATGTTTCCTCATTGATGAGGCACCAAGCACGGTATCTATACTTGCACAGGTTCCAGGAGTGCATGAAAGTCCTGAGAGGCATACCCCCTGGATAAACATCCATGCCAAGTCTTTGTGTTTGTTAGGGAACCCCTTGGTGGCCTCATCTAGGTAAAACCAAGGAGTGTCCCAGTTGTAAGAGCAGTAGCTGTCCTACTTGTCATAACCAAAGCCCCTCCAAAGTGGCGTGAGAAAAAGCCAGACAAAGAAGGCTTGCAGCATGGTGGGGATGCCTGGAATCTCTTTCCCAAATTTGAGAAGCTTCTTGTACATACCTGCCCACTTTACTCTGTCCAATTTAGAGCCCCAGATGAAGTGGTGAGGATCTTGTAGTCCATGTTCTGCCCTCCACCTCCATCTCCTCATACAGCTCTAGCAGATCCTGGCCAATGAGGTCCCACAGTGCTGCCTAGAGCTGGGAGACTGTCACTGCTGGGCTCTTACCCCGCCTAAAAGATTTAGTGGCAGAGTGCAGCTCCTCCAATGCCAGGGCAGCATCCATGGCTGCTTTTCCTGCAGTATTAATAGTTCTAGTAATAACTGACAGGAACTTATAAGCTGCATCTTGGTTAGTTATGTTTGGTTAGCAGAGGCTTCAGTAGTAGTCTCTGATGACTTCCATGACACCCTTCCTGGAAATACTGGTCTCAATTTGCGGCTCAGACAGGCCATGTGGCCAGAGTGAAGTTTCCTGAAAAAGAAAGAGAGTTACATTTCTCATGTTTCTCCAGGTTCTCCACCTTGATGCGTCTAGATTCATCCTAGAAGTGCCTTTTTCAGGCTCCACTTAGTCACCTCCAGATAATCTCTCACATCCCAGACACACATTTGGAGGTCCTGCAAGGACTTCAGTTGTCTTTGCAACTTCCTGAAGTACTTCTGTCTTTCACACTCCTATTGTCTACATTTGGTCTGAACGAAGTTGTGCATTTTAACCTACCATGTTCCCATCAGTCACTCATGCAATCAAAATCGCATTTATAAATTTTCCATGTGATGTAGGCATCTCTCAGCTCCTCCAACACCTTCTCCCTTTCCATGCAAAGTCAATCCAAGAACACACTGCGCTATTGGGGCGGTGCCATGTATAAGTAATAGAGCCAGCTCCCCATGGATCCCACTGTGTCCTGCAAGGATGCTGTGTTTACCATCTGCTTCAGCAGCCTGGATGTGACATCCAGCTTAGCAGTAATGTTGGAGCTATGCCTGTCCTCTTCTATAGGGCAGTTGAAATCTCCTGCATCACTACTGGCCGAGTGGTTGCGAGCTGAGACCACAGGGTCTGTAAAAGCTACAAAAACACAGATTAGCCTAATAGGCCCAGGAGACGTCTACAACAAGTAATCTGCCACAGGCAACTTCTAGTGTGAAGAGGATTCCCCTGATTAGACGGTAACCCCTGAAGACTTACAGTCACCCCCACCATACTAATACGTGTGCATCAGGTACAATTATTAGGTTTGACAGCAATGTTATTTCTGATATATTAACCCATTGTCTTAGTTATTTCTATGTATGAATGAATGAATGAATGAATCAAGAATTGGACTAGGGATAATGTTACTTTGCGCTCTCTAGTAACATTAAGCAAATGAGCAATTATTTAAAAATAAGTAATTTTGGAGAAATACCATTGACATTGAGTAGTATTCAAAGTAAAATCTTTGTCTTTTGCACATCCCAATTGAATCATAAACTCTGCAATATGTAGGTTAGATTATGTTTCAGGAATGGCCTGTGCCATGCTTTGATGAACTATTAGGTAAAGCATAGACTTAAAGGGCTATCATGTAAATGACATTTACATGATAGCCATTCTTCTTGAATAAATTGCTTCTAAATTAACCTAGAATGGATGGACTGGTTCAAAGTAAAACAGCCTAAACCCTATTGCCCTGGCCTATAGGATATCCTTGCTGTACATAATCTGGGAATTCTGGAAAGAAAATCATCCTTGGTGTAACCATCTCCTGCACATAGTGGAGGCAGCCTCATGCATTCTTCATACTGAATAGATAGACTGTTTCTCAGCATTTTGTTTAAGATCAGGTATAGATGCAATTGTACGCAGTAGGACTTAAAGGCCCTCTTTGTAGCTTTGTACGTGATGGGCCTTTACCTGATCATCTGGCAAATAGGCTGGCTGCTTGAAGCCTGAGGTGCTATTCGCCCTGTTGCTGCCTCATTTGGGGGAGCTTGAAAATTCACTAGATTTTGGGTTGCCACCTTTTTGCACAGAGTAAGGCACTTTGCACTAAAGCACTTTGACTTTTAAGCGGCACCACTTTTCCTTTGCCCTAGACTTTTGGCCAGGACAAGGCCAATTTTTGTAAATCCGGCTAAAAGGCTGTGGCTTTATATGGCACTTATTTTTACACACTACACCTTCATTTTTCAATTTTTGTATTTGTGTAGTTTTCACGTCTTTGGGGGACTAAAGGTCATACCCTTATGTGCCGCCATCCTCCCTATATCATTGGAGGTTCCCCCTTACCGGAGGCTGAAGACTCGGCTCAGGGGAAGGCTTTGGCTGACTCCTTGGAAATAGACCCTGCGGCAGAGGTGGTCCTGAAGACTCTTGCCCCCTATGAGTGATCAGAGATGTCAAGGGCCCCGAAGACCCTTATGCTCCTAATGGGCCTCATGGCTCTGGGGGATAGAGAGGAACGAGGTCCTCCTCCATTTTGAGAGGGCTCAAAGTACCAAGCCCCCAGCAGAGTGTGAGCACTGCACATACACCTCTGACTTCAAAAAGGATAAACTGCATTCTTATGAATTTATCTTCAGTCACAAAATGAATGATACCACTGTGTGCAGGAAATAGAGACACTTTTAAATCTCTGCAGAACCTTAATTAATGCCTGTTACCCAAGGATACCTGTATAATGCATACATTATACATTTTTTGGAACTATATGCAAAATACATATAGATATTTACTAGATTTACATTCCAATTGTACCATTGAATAGCCTAGATACTTAGGGATATATTATGTTTTGTTATTTGTTTCCTTCTGTCTTTTTTCACTGCTGCTCTGACACATAACCCTAAAAGTTTATTTTAATGCTGATGCAAGCTCTAGTATTTCCCATCAACATGCAATCCGTCCGTGCTGCATGGGGACCCCTTGGTGCGTTCCCCAAGCACTGACAATCAATAAAGTTAATTAGGAGTGATTAATGGAGCACCATTAATTGTTGACTCCTGGAATTACAAGAGAGGATGAACACTCGGAGAAGAGTTAAACCTTGGAGTGCTGACGATTTCACTTGATGAGGCGAGAAAGGTAGATTATTTAACTCCTGATCTGCCCGCAGGGCTCTTTTCCATTATTAGTCTGAGGTCCTTGAGTTGTTGTGTAACTACAAGTCCCATCATGCACTGCTTGTCATTACTATTATTGTTATTTATGATATTTATGGAGTGGAAAGGACATATTTAGAGGTACATACCCTGGTTACAGACGGCCACAGAACCCCCCTCCTCTCATTTTTATAATGCATGCTCAGGAGGTATTGGTAATTGGAAGTTGTCCTAAACATTTAATGGGATAGCTTTTGTACCAGCCAGATGTATTGGATGCAGGTAATATATGCGCACAAATTCCCATGTAATAAAAACATGGGAATGTGACGTGTCATGGAGAAAGTCATGATGACTCCTCTCTCTCATGACTAATCTAAGTCAAACTTGATACTTCAATAAGCAACATTTTAGGAGAAAAAAATAAAAAGCGTAATGGAATAGAATGGACCTAAATTGTTAGGCTGGGTACACACTACAGGTATTTCAGCCTATTGTCGGGCCAATCACCTGATAAACGACCGTTTGACCCGATGTCGCAGTGTGTATACTTGCAGGATGGACGATAGTCGTTCCAAAGTGCCGATCGCCATTTGATTTGATTGTTCAGCAGAACTTGAAATCTCGTTCAGCTACGGAACAATGTCCTTCCAGTCCTGCAGTTTGTATGCAGGATCTCCATAGAGTTTACAGAGTCATAGGGCTAGATTTACTAAGCTGGGGGTTTGAAAAAGTGGGGATGTTGCCTATAGCAACCAATCAGATTCTAGCTTTCATTTATTTAGTACCTTCTACAAAATGAAAGCTAGAATCTGATTGTTTGTTATAGGCAACATCCCCACTTTTTCAAACCCGCAGCTTAGTAAATCTAGCCCATAATCTTTACAGCCAACAGTTATGACAGATGAAGAGCACAGACCTGAGGGTAAATCTTTTACAACATGTATAGTGTGTACGCAGGAATCGGCATGCTGATCGGGGCTCTTTATTTTTTTTTATCTTTAGTACAATTGTTGTAGGTGACACATTGGTCAAAAATTTCTGCAGTGTGTTAGCCTTAGTAGGAAGGACTATGAAGCGTTTCTTTCATTATTTGTTATTTGTACACCATGCATATTTTCTTGTAATCATGCAAAACTAGCTGCATTCATGAGGACAGTTCCTAAAAGTGGAATGTGAGCATTGACCTAGTTATGAGCTTGGTGGACAAATAAGCACATTTGTGCAAAGATAGAGGCGCTGCACATCCGCACCATATTTAGTATTTAATTAGTAAATTACCCTTACTACTCTGGTAGGGACGTATACACTGCCCCCTGCTCAAGGATTAAAACAGAAACTACAGCTCTGCACAGGACATCACCCACTGGGGCACAGGTACTATTCGTTTTTCTCTTACGTGTTTCTCTCTATTAAAGTTGTCTATTTTCAGCTCCAGTTTTTAGTATCCCGTCTCCAATGTGTAAAAACTATGGTGACCTGAGAGGGCCTTAATGCCTGGGAGCTGGTAGTTTCCTGTCACCTATTACAGTGCTAACTTCTGTCCCCCAGGTCTGGCATATAAATGCATGCAGATCGCATTCTGAGTGATGATTTAATCTCCCCGCCACGGCAATGGATTTTCTTTTTCCCCAGACCTTGTCTGTGTGTGATGGGAAAGCCGAGTTACCTCCTCCTGAGGAGATGCTGAATCAGACAATGTCCAGATAGTGCTGACCTCTCCTGCCGCTGACGGACAGATTCTCTGGCCTCAGCAGCTGTAACCCTAATCTCTGTAATGTCAGGAGAAACTCGCATGCTCTGCAGAACAATTATTGCTGATGAACAGCACCCCGGTGAGCACTTGGGTTAGGACCTGCTTAGGAAGCCTCTGTAATTCCAGAATCAAAGCAATACAGTGGTTAAATTATAGACCCAATAGTCTAAGATATAGAATGTTCAGCGTGAATATTGATCAGATGAACCATTTAGTCTAAGCCTGGTTACAGTCCTTTAAAGGATAGTTGTCAGATGTTAGGAAAGTTACTGACAATCACTAAAAATGAGCCAGTCTGTAAGGCAAAATAGACAAAATGCAAATTCTACTCTGGCTATAAAACCATTATTTTTGCTCTCTGTCCTACCTGCTACTACTTACATTTTTAGATATATTTAAGAATTGTTTATTGTATTAATAAAGAAGTGGGGTGCATGTAGTAGAAGATGGCCTCTTTATATCTCAGGTCTGCTGACCGCAAGCTGAGCGGCCTAAGCTTAAGTCACCATAAATCCTGCCACTGAACCTTCCTGAGAGACAGCTCACCGACACATCATGACATCCCACCCACAAGGACCTACCCAGAGCCAGCTGCAGGACATTTTTCCCTGTTGGTCTACATGAGTGCACTCCTCACTAACTGTATGGTAAATCAAGAGGGGTAAATAGCTGGATGTTATACAAGACAACATCCAAGCTTTGGCCTGTAAGCTCAAAGATATGGAGATATGGAGCTCAGCTAATACTCTTACAGATTTCCCCAAAATAAGGACAGAATTAACCATTCCCTGTGATTGACGTGAACTAAGAACATCGTAGCTAGGTTCTGGTATCCAATTCACATTGGAAGGCTAAGAGAAAGAGGATCAAGGAAAACCTTCAGTCCCTGGTATGACTTATTTTGGCGCCAAACTCATTTAAATGAAATCAGCCTAGAGTAATTTTATTACACTGACTTTCCAGTCCTCTTAACAAATGTATGTTTTGTCTTCTGATGTAACTTATAAGGTTTATTATTTGTCAATGTTAAGCTGTTACATATTATTTGAGTGACTCTCAGAGCAACGTGTTACATGTTTAGTTGTGGTTACTTTATTTAACATACTGTTGATGCCCTTTTCACCCTTACTCCCCATTTCTCCCACAGTCTTCCCTTTTGCTGCAGTGGGGAACTATTTTCATTACACTTGTGAATAAAGCGATAGTTTCCTGAGGGTATTTTTGTGTACATTATCATGTGACCTTATTACGGACCTTATTGAGCTTTCACTAGATCGTTAAATATGGCTCGTTGTTTTGTGACCCATAACATAAACAGATTGAATGGCCTTTTTTTTTATAATATTTTCTGTAGGGACGTTTTAGTTCAGGTCCTCAGACTACATCCTGATCCTATTGGCTGGTATCCTTACATGCAAGGTCTTTGATAAAGATTTTGCTATTGTTAATCCATAACATTCTCTTTTCAAAGTGTCACTTATTTTATCAAGCATTTTTTCTTTACATGCCAGGATGCGGAAGATCTCAATTCTAATCAGTGGGGACTTCAATGTGGCCCTTTCCCCATTATTACTACATAGCCAAGTATTGTCAATCTCTTCCTCTCCTTACCTATTAGATAATCTGAGATAATTCCTACATAACTGGGATTTACAAAACAATTCCATATTCTTCTTGATAGGACATGTATTTTTAACTCTATTCCCTATGATTCACTTTCACAGTTGGATTACTTTTTTTGTTCTACTTCGCTGTTACCGCGTACTGAAGTGCTTTTAAACCTTGAGATTGCATCAGTTTTTTCGTAGTGACACCATAGGAAATGATTTCCTCCTTATGGATGGTGTAGTTCCTGCAGAGGTGGCTGAGTTATATAAAAAGTTCCAAGATATTCTAGCTTGGTGCTTAACCCCACTAATCAGCTACCTACTTTAGGGGGTTACCATACTGCCACAATTTCTTCAGACTAATATTGAAGTAATTCCTAAGTCGTGGGCTGATGCAGGTTTCTGATCTAAGTTTAGACCTATTTAACTATGAAATTAAATTGTTTTACTAATGTATTTACCTATAGGCTTGTTCCCTTCTGTAGATTTATCCATAACAGGCAAGATATGATGTGTTGCATAATTGATATCGCTTACAATTCTAAAATTACATTAATGTTGCTATTGGTTGATATACAATTGCACTTGATAGTCGTTTTTTTCATATCCTCATTCACCTATCGCTCCCCAATCACCTCTATTGTTAAGGTAGAATGTACAGACAGTAAAAAGGCAAGCTGCGCAATCAATTTATAACTTGAAAAAGAGTAAATACAAAATGTTCCCCTTGTACTCTTCTGCCAGCTAGCAAAATAGACCTCATTTTAAAACCTGCCTTTGAAACAGTAATAAAAGCCTTGGTTGCAAACATTTGCAAATATATTTCTGAGCCATCCACCCAGGGCCGGATTAACCCGAGGTCTAACTGGGCTACAGCCCAGGGGCCTCAGGCATCCAGGGGGCCCTTAACAGTGCTCAGTGATCGGTGTGGGGGCGCCCCCGGCCAATCAATGCTGCCGAGCACTGTCACTGTAGTCCTTCCGCGGCGCTCAGTAATCTCCTTGCTGAGGAGATCTTGTGAGTCTCAATCTCCTCAGTAAGGAGCGTACTGCGCGCCGCTGAAAGACTACAGTGACAGGACAACAGAAATAGGTAAGCGCTTGGGGTGGGGGGCGGCGGGTGGCTCACATCAGCTCTAATGGGGGCCCCATTAGCCCAGGGCCCTCCATTCCTTTAATCCGGCCCTGCATTTACCACTTCCAAGGTGCTTCTGTTAAGGAAATGAACCTACATCAGTGAGAGAACCAACATTGGGTCACATATTGAAAGGTATTAAACTGACGGCAAATCTTACCAGTGGGGTGCACCAGACATGTAATGCACCCCATGGGAGCCCCAGACTTAAAGTAAATTAGGTCCTGATTCTTATCCCTAACGGCACATGTCAGGGTTGCCCACTTCCTCCTTGTTTCTATGCTTTAGTAACAGAGCCCTATGCATGTGCCTTTAGGTTGGATCATTAAGTAAATTAATAGCCTACCTCCCACCAACGTTATATTAAGACTCACTTACATCACACATTACATAAACAATATATATAGAGGTAGAGGTAGAGCGCTCTTATTGTGGCTGCCTAGAGAGTGGACTGAATATCACCTCTTCATTCAGCAAATATATACAAATATAGAAAATTCCACATCTAATGGCTCTACAATATGACATAGAGTACAATGGTGTGGTATTAATGGTATAAATAAAATGAAAGTCATTTAAGGGATAATCCTTAAAGTTCATCAGAGATGTTATATCCACAAAGTATGTTCAGTGTAGATGTTCCCATTCAGTGAGATTCACAATCCATATAGTTTGGGGAAAAAAGAGAAAAAAACAGACAAAAAGTCTCATAGTGCATCATCTTTTTAAATATGCATTTATTCAAAACATCATAAAACCACCTAAAAAATATAAATGGAAAACATAAGCAGTATGATTTTCCTTGTAGAAATTGTGTGTCCTGAACAAGTAAGAAATGGCTGCTCACCAGAGATGACCGATGGTCTGCATATATAAAATATGGGTCTTTAGATCCAGATCTCCTTCAATGGTGTCCCAGACAGAGCTCAGAATTCAGGATCCACACTGCACCAACGCGTTTCGGCCCTCCAGGGGTCTTTATCAAGGTGTAATTACACAAGAAAAATCATACTGCTTATGTTTTCCATTTATATTTTTTATGTGGTTTTATGATGTTTTGAATAAATGCATATTTAAAAAGATAATGCACTATGAGACTTTTTGTCTCTTTTTTTTTTCTCTTTTTTCCCCAAACTATATGAATTGTGAATCTCACTGAATGGGAACATCTACACTGAACATACTTTGTGGATATAACATCTTTGATGAACTTTAAGAATTATCCCTTGAATGACTTTCATTTTATTTATACCATCAATACCACACCATTGTACTCTATGTCATATTGTAGCGCCATTAGATGTGGAATTTTCTATATTTGTACACATTACATAAAGACACTCCCTCCCTTCCTTCACACATTTTATTAAGACCCCCCTCCCCCTTCCCTCACATATTATATTAAGACCTCCCTTTCCCTCCCTCCTTCCCTCCTGTTAGGATTCTGTACTATTTTATATCAGGCCTGCAGTACCTCTATGTTACCAGAGGTGCTGCTATTATGACCTTGGATATATTTCACCTCACCTGCAGGAGTTAATCTCATTCCCCTGTTTGATCACCTGCTCCTGCTTCCCTGACTATTTATTTCTGCCCCTCACCATGCTGATCCTTGATTGTGGTTTTCCTGATTATCCTTATCCTGAGCCTTGGACATTCTGCTCACCATTGTTTGTTCCCGTGTAGCTTTGGCTTTACCATCCATCATTCCAAAGACTCACAGCTTACCTGGATTCCTCCAACATCTTGTTTGCAGCATTTGCCTATGCCTGTATTCTACTGCGTTGTAAGTTTTTGTTTATATCCTGTTATACTTGGACTGTGTTCTGTTTATTCCCTACTTCTCCTGGATTGTGTTTTGGTTCTTCAAGACTCCATCATTTTATGCAACTAAGTATTTGTGCTTCAATAAACTGATTACATCCTTCACCTATTCTGAACTCTTTTTTTCTATCACTGTAAAACACCCAGTTAGTAATAACAGAATGACCAGCCGAAAAAACAGCATTGTAGCCCACTTGAATTTTTTTTGCATTTGATTGTATTTTTCTGGGTCACAAGTTACCAACTGAATCTACTGCTTGCTCTTAAACTAATTGGAACTATCTTTACTACAGACTTTACAGGCTCATATAATTCTGCTACGCTCTCAGCTGGCTCAGGTTACTGCATTATTTCCAGATCTGATCAAGAGACTCTCGGATACAGTTTCTCTCAGTTCTCTTTGCTCAAATGCCTTTGATTCTCTTCAGTCAATTCTATCTGCTACAGATTCAGTACAGGCATCACCTTCAATAACACTACTACAAAATTCCAGTTATCCATGAACTCCTGTGTAGTAAAATCCATGACTACAGATGGTCCACGCTCCCACCTGACCAAGGAGGAGTGATGGCGTAAAAGCATTGGTAAATTTTTCCTCTACTATGCCAGGAAGGAACATTTTTTACAAGACTGTCCACTCCGCAGACCACAACATCTAACAGAACAGTCTTCAGCTTGTTACTCTCCTGATCCAGGATTCGTTTGCACATCACCTCCTGTTTCTACGTTATAACGTGACTTGTTCCTAGTGACAGTGCCTAAGCTGTTGGTTCCTCCTGCTACTGATCTGGAATCAATTCCAAATAGTCACTAAGAGGATTCAAGCTCTTCATTCTGGCTCAGTAACCAGTTCTGTACCTCTAGTCCTTGATGCCTGCTCCAAGCTACCAGCTTTTGTTTCCAGTGCCAAGCTACCAGCGTCTGTTTCCAGTGCCAAGGCTCCTGCTTTTGCTTCCAGTGCCAAGGCATCATCTCAGTCCTTCTACAACAAAGTGACAGATGTGTCCTCTTCTTCAGAGTGTCTAGACGTGTCCTTCTATCCAAAGAGTATAAACAATCCTGAGGTACTAGAGGTGTCTGGTTTGACTGCTCTATCTGAAGTGTCTGGTTTGCCTACTGTGCCAGAGACTACTCTTGCCAAGTCTACAGTGCCTGATACTACTCTTGTCAAGCCTACTGTGCCCGAGACTACTCCTTCTGAGTTTACTGTGCCCAAAAGGACTATGTTACAGTCCAGCCATAGGTACGCCATAGTTTGGCAGAAGGCCTGAGATGGGCAAACCTGGCAGAAGGCCCAAACTGGGCACACAACTCGGAGAGCTCAGGTTGAGCACATATGCCATAGCCCCATAGGTGCCATACAGCACTGTCCAGCCAGAGATGCCTCACATCTCTGCTCAGTCAGAGGTTTCTCACCTGATGCTCGGTCAGAGGTGCCACACAACTCTCCGAGTTGTGTGCCCAGTCTGGGCCTTCTTCCAAGTCTGGGGGCTTGGACTGAGCACATATCTCTGAGGGCAAGAGATGGGCATATTTGGCAGTAGGCCTGGACTGGGCACACAACAATGAAACCTGGACTGGGCACACAACTCAGAGAGATCGGTGTGAGAACCTATGTCAGAAGACCCGAAATGGGCAGACTTGGAAGCAGGCCCTGAATGGGCACACAACTTGGAGAGCTCGGGTTGAGCATGTGTCAGACATGCTCAGTCCAAGCCCCCAGAGGTATATGCTAAGTTTGAGCCCCCAGAGATATGTGCTCAGTCTGAGTTCAATCCTTTGGATCCCATTTCTGAGCTGACAGAGACTCCTATACTCTCCTTCGGGCATGAGTTTAATTTTACCCTTGCCTTTCGGCATTATGTCCTAGCTGCCATCCTTGTTGGGTACTCCTGTCCTGATGTACCAGTGGGGTACTCCTTTCAGACTGCTGTCCAGCTTGAGCCTCCAGAGGCTACTGCCCAGCTTGAGCCTTCAGAGGCTCCTGCCCAGCCCAGTCTCTTGGGGTGATTTCCCTGGTCTCTGGGCCAGAGGACGGTGTCTCCCTGGCCTCGGGGCCAGGGGACGTGTGTCTCTCTGGCCTCCGGGCCCGAGGACGTGTGTCTCTCTGGCCTCCAGGCCCGAGGACGGTGTCTCCCTGGCCTCCGGGCCCGAGGGCGGTGTTTCCCTGGTGGCCTGAGGTGTTATACCTGGACTATGTTCTGTTGATTCCCTCCTATTCCTGGATTGAGTTTTTTGGGTTCTTCAAAACTCCATCATTTTCTGCAACTAAGTGTTTGGGCTCCAAATTATATTCTGCACCTATTCTGGACCCCTTTGTGCTATCATTGCAAACACCCAGTTAATCATACCACCTCCCACTGACATGACCCCCCCCCCTTTAATCTGGCTCTGTGTGCCCATGGGTTTCTCTTTCACCTGCACATTCTCCTCAATCACTTCACATTTAGATGTGAATGATAACGGTGGTTTCCCCACCTGGATGTTATGCCCCAGTGTGTGGTGGTATAAGGGGTGTTATAAAACACCCATCTGGTTCTAGGCCAAGCAATCGCATACACTGTGACCACTGAGTCTGCTTGGCTTCAACCTCATGTCCCTTTGAGTTAGCACTTACTGTGACACTCATTGGGTGTTAGGGACAATGCTGGAAATAACCCATTCAACTGTTGTGAGACTGGGAAATGAAGAGTGAGTGTAAAGCGAGTCTAAGCTCTGGTACTCAGTGAATGCCTTGAGAAGTTGGAGAGTTGCTGAGTGTATGAGAGCTTGATGTAGGAGGCTGCTGGGTGCAGAGTGGGGAATCAAATAGCTTGGGCTTGGAAACTTAATCCACAGGACTGCTAGTGGGGACATGTGAATAGAGTCCTAGCCTGAGACACCCAAGGGTGGCACACGGCCGAAAGAGAGCAATGATAACTGAGAGCAATGGAACATGTAGAGACTGGAACTGTAGAGATGACAGATCAGGAGCGAGTGACAGTCCCAAGGGAAAAAGAGTATTTATTGTATCTATCTTGTATGTCCCTGTTTTATAGATGTCTTGTTGTCCCCACTGTCTGTTGCTGCAGAGCACTGTGGCGCCTAACAAGTCAACTATAATAATATTAACTCTTGTGACTACCTGTGTGAGCCACTCCCTTCATGTGTATTTCACCAATGACCTGGGCTGAGAGAGAACAATGAGAGAGAGAGTGACTGATCCAGAGCTAGGTGCCAGAAGACTGCTTCTGCAGTACATACAGTTAAAAGCTTTCTTACAAAAGATCTCCTTGTAAGCAAAAAAAAAAAATATTATATACCTAAGAATTGGTGATCCTGCTTTTCATCGGTAAAGGAAGGATAAGCAGTATGGGAGATGCAGCTAAGCAAGGCTAGCTAAAATGTAGCCCAGCAAATTATGAAGTATTCAAGGTTGCAAGTCCCTGATCTGGCATCGCAAACGGGAAGCTTCCACAAGTCCACCACTTTGGTTTTACATTAAAACAAATAATATTTTATGAAGCTGTGACTCTGAGCAGCACTGTAGAAAGTACCAGGCGAAGCCAAAGTCTCCGGCACAATGAGTGAAATGTATTGCAGAAATAAAGAGGCAGTCCCTACTCATTTACTGCACCAGGGGGGTGATATAATACAGCAGGAGCTGTGAGTGCATAATAGTGCCCTTTTTATGTACACCTGCAGCAGTTCTTTTATGTGTGCTTGTCTCTACAGAATAGAGATGTATGTATATAACAAAGGAAAAGCATGGTAGTTAGTAACAAAAACAGAGATTGGGAGCACAGCAGCATTTTCCATCTAGATTATCTTTATACGGTGTATTGTTTTCCCGAGCTTGCTGCTGATTGGTCTACTGATTCTGAAATACCTGTGGACAATAAAGTGCTTCATCCTGCTTACAGTTACGTACACTCTCTATGCACAATCTCTCTCTGCTTATGTTACTCCTCTGGATATACTCAAGGGAGTGCAAGTGTTATACCTCTATGCTGTATTTACTATTCAGCAATTCAAGAGAGAAGAGAAAGTGTTATAAAATAGGGGATATTAATGCGCTCACAGCTGGTAGCAGCATCTTTATAGAACAATGACTCTTTAATGTAACACAGCCGAATTGGCCAGAGAATGCAGGACCGCTTGAATTTAAAATAGACGCTGGTGATCAGTATGGTTTATTCTTGTGCTTTATTTTCTATAAATGTTAATTGTGTGCACTGCTGAACAATGAAAGTGTATACCACAACCTAAATATCTATCACTTCCACTTTCTTCCTCAGTTTCTAATATGCAAATGATGTTGGTAAATGTCACTCAGGGGATGCTGCTATAATGAGCAGGGTATGGCCATGTTAACAGGTAAGCAGCGTAGAAGTGCAAAGACTTTTCAAATCCATGTCAAACCAACTACAACCATTGTGCATGCATGCACACCGTGAACATGCACACAAGCATTTTTAACTGCCCCTCTTAAATGACCATGGAACATGCCAAGCAATCAGAGGCGTGATCAGGACCAGATTGTACGGTGTCCTCCGCCGCAACCTGCATGTGCACCATTGCTAGTGCACCATTGCTAGAACCAACCCATGTTTAAAATACACAACAAATGCTGTTAAAAATTCTATTAAAATACATTAATAAATTATATTGTTAGATTAATAAATCTATTTAAAAGAATATTTTTTTTTTAAATACGTGATATTAAATTTGAAAAACCTATCTGAGTGACGGCCTGCTGCTGTTTGTCACCTGCTTTGTTGTGGGCAGTGGGGAGAGTGTGGGGCACCCTGGAGCAATCCTATTCTGCCCAGTTTATATCCTGACCACACTGCAATATCAAACAGTATACTGACATATCTATATGTCCACCGCTGATACCAACCACAACCCCTTACATTCTCAAAGATAGAGATGCACATTTTAAAACTACTCACCAGAATGCCCCTTCTCATCTGCTGTCCTAGGCTTGTGTCTATGTGGCTTGCCCACAAATCTGTGCATGGGAATAACTAGAAACCTATAGGTCCCATAGCAACATTTTGATTGGGCCCGTCTCCACCAATATGCTCCCAAGCATTGACCTGATCACTACCATTACACTCTGTTCCATTCCAATACAATATCCAACACTCAATACACTTATTGTATCTTGGTGCCTGTATGTCCATTTCTTTTATCCTCAGCGGCTGCTAATTCTGATTGAAGTCCGACTGAAAGGACACTATCTAGATCTAAAGAGTCCAATGATACGGGGTCTAATACCAGACACATGGACTCATATTGCCATAGTTACATCTTTGCATGAAATTTCTTTTCCACAAAGCGACTTTCAGTGTTGGGACTACACTTGTTTTACTGTGGCACTCGCTCATAATGAATAAGAAGACAGAACAAAAGCCACATGTATCTCTTAAATACAGTAGTTTTGCATATTACTGCTCACATTCTGCAGATATTCCTTCACCAAGTCAAAACACATTGTGCAAAACAAATTCAAAAGCAAAATATATACTCAATTGTTGCAAGATCATGTTGTTGTTAATACAATATAATCAACTTGTTGGACTGATATGACATAAACTTTCTATGGAACCCCCCTTCCTCCTTATCTCAGCCCCATACCCTCCTTTCATCATTCCCCATCTCTCTTTATATGTCTGTTTCTAAACCTCCCTCCGTGTTCTTCTTTATCTCCCTCTCTTCCGGGGGTTCCAGACTCTGGCCTGGTTTCCTACACAGCATGCTCTGTTCCTCAGCCAAAAAAAAGAGCTCACAGATGATTTTTGATGAGCCAGTGCAGCTAATTAGGAAGGAGTTACAGTTCTGCGTTCTAAGGTGATACTGTCCAGGCCAGCATGAAAGGGGAAATATAATAATATAATATCAAGTTGTACAATCCCTTGGGAGATCCTCGGGGCTGGTCACACCCATTAATGTGCCCTCTTTCCCTGGCAATAAATGCGTTTCTATATTCAGAGTTATTATAAAAATGCAGTTTAATGCTGTTCTTTAGGGGATAACCCTGTCTAAGCCAGAAACAGTAGAGCATGCCTGGTATGCCTCCAACTGTGCCTAGTCGGAAGACATTGTCAGTGTTCTGCCTTCTATCCTTCTTCATTATCCTTCATTTCAGGCTGATCTCTTTATAGTTACACCTCTGCATCGACCCCTGAGTTTCCTACATTCTACATAATAATAGCCAGCTTATATAATTATACACTTTATTATAGCGTTATATGTGACTTTTAGTGACTGCTATTGGAGTAGCCAGCTGTGTTTTAGATTTTTTTTCTGATAGTCTGCCAGATTGTGTGCATTTATCTGCGTATATAATTGGAAAATAGGCAAGAATCTGTTTGTCTACATTGGTGGTTATTTGCTAACAAAGTGCAAATCTTCAGTAATTAGCCTGATAAACCTAGTGTAAATTACAGTGTGAAAAATACGTCTGACTGGTGGTTATGAGTTATTACTGCACATATTCCCTCCTTTGATAAATAATCCCTAGTTGTTCCCTCTTTTTCTGGACAGTTGAAATGTTGGCAGGTATGTGCCTGCGCGTATAAATTAATAATAATAAATATTTAGTTAGAAATAAACACACGTTACTTTTCCTGCCTTCTCCTGACAGTCCAAAACACAGAAATAATTGTATCAGTGCGCCCACCACTTTAACAGGCAGTTTCTGGATAAATCAGAATGCACCAACTATAGCTGCCCTCAGGAAAAGATTTTGGTATCTACGATACAGAGCTTATGACCAGTGTTTTATAGAAAGTGCCTCTGTCTATAAAACCTGGGCTATCTGGGCCCAATTTAATAATATCTCACCTCCACTCTGTTAACTCCCAACCAAACTGCGAGGACACGTTTTGTGCTTCTAATTTTCTATGGCAGCTTCTCTGTTTGAGTGAAAACCTCTATTCCCCCTCCCTCCTTCTTTGCATTCCCTCTTTCTTTATTCCCCTCTTATTTTTTCTCAATTGAAATAAAAAGGCATTAAAATATCTGTATTTTTTATGTTTCATTTATTGCACACTTGCATTTATTCATAAATGTAATATTACTCTGATTGCATTGATCCTCTGCATAGGATGCCGATATATTTTTCTTCTTGCTTGTAGTTATTTTATGCTTAATGGGCCTGAGTCATTAAGGCAAAAAAGGAGTAAATGTTCTCTGGGACAAACCATATTATAATACAAGGGTGCAAATTATTATTTTGCACATAAGTTAAATACTGGCTGTTTTTTCATCTAGCACACAAATACTTGCTAGCTTGTTATAACACCGAAATTTAAAGCTGATCCAGGACATGACCTACCCCAACTATAAATCTGTCCCCACATTTTAAATTTAACTCCCCCTCCAATACAACATGGTTTTGCCCAGGTACAAATGTTACTCCTTTTTTATGCTTTGCTCTCCTTGATGACTCAGGCCCAATAAGTTTAATTATTAATCATAGTAATAATAATAAGAAGAAGGACCTGTAAGTTCTTTTCTGCCTACTCTCTTTCTCTGAATGTCCTGGAGACTCACACAATATTGGGAGACCTCATGAGCTCCTGCGGATGTAGCTAACCTCCTGGATACCCGCTGTGCAATGTGAGGGTCTGTGATTAGACTCCAGTCTGATCCCATGCCTCTCAGAATCCTCTCATCTCCTGCTGCTGTCACCCTGGGGGCAGTGTCCTGAGAAGCAATAAGATTCAAGGGACCGCACAAATGTCGAGGGCTTACCTGTCCGGGGCCGTCGTCGTTCCTCGGGCGGCGGTTCCCTCGGTTCAGCCGGGACGGTGAGCCAATCAGGGCTCACCTCCCGGCCATTTCAAAAAGAAGAATGGCGGCGGGCCAATCTGGACCCGCCATGTCATCACGTGGCATCGCGTCGACGCTACGTGACGACGTTAGCGCGGCGCCGACTATTTAAGTCGGCGCGCGCCGGCATGGGCAGTTCGTCGGAGGAGAGAGAAGGAAGAGGACGTGTCGCGGAGAGCTGCGGGATCAAGAACAGAAGAGAAGACAGCGGAGACCAGCAGTGGCGGCAGAGAGCCCTTGTTAGGGCTAAGAGTGCCTCTGCTGCCTGAAGACCGGCGTGATCAAGACAAGAAGCCGGCGGCAGAGCGTGGAAGCAGCGGCAGACGGGGAAGGAGTCCAGGAGAAGCTCCCCGAAGACAGCACCAGGTAAAGCCCTTGCCAGGCAACTCCTCTCCCGGGCCCACGCCCGCAGCACACTCAATAAAGTCGGGCACTAGGCCCGTGGGCACAGTCGGGCACAAGGCCCGTGGGCATAGTGAATTAGGGGCACAAGGCCCAGGGACCTGGGCACTAGGCCCCTACTAATTAGTGGGCCAGTAGGCCATAATATTGGTGATAAAGGGGACAAGCCCCTGTTAGTTAGGCAGGGGGCGTGAGAGCCCCAGGTGTACAAGGGCACAAGGCCCTTAGGTAGTTAGTGGCCTAGAGGCCATAGGAAGGCCACAGGGCCTGGTTAGGGGCTGGTAGCCCGTAGGCTATAAAGGGCACAAGGCCCTAGTAGATAGCTAGGGAGGCCACAGGCCTCAGGCAGGGGTTAGGACCCCTAGGTAGCAGGGCACAAGGCCCTAGTTAGTGGGCTCAGAGCCCTGAGGTAGAGAGGGGGCCTCGTGAGTGTAGGCGCGGTCCTGTGTGAGGTGAGCACACGTAGTTAGGAGGTACAGTAGAGCGGAGGCTCCTGTGGTGCTGTAGCAACTGGCTGGTTGGCTAACAGCGGTGTGCTCTGGTAAGTAGCTTACAAAGTACTGTATATTGTATTCTGTCTGTGAGGCGGGTATTGTTGAATTACAGTATTTTGGGTGTGCTACGTATTTGTGTCCAGGGGCAAGACGTCAGGCCCCCATTAAAGGTAGGCTCTTGTTCCTGTGTTGTTCTGTGCTAACCCGTGCTGTGGGGACAAGTGTAGTTACCAGCATACACATAGTCAGGGGAGAAGACACGTAGTTTTCCTGACCCTTAGGTCCCCGGGGTCACACTGGTTCCCAGAGGGGGTGGCTGAGTGAGTTGGTGGCAGTGCAGCACACCTTGAGGCAGTTCCAGGGGCGGCCGTGGTTCTGATTGAGGGTCCTCAAGGCCGGTTCCGTGCAGGTGGACCTGTGGTTTCCGGACGTAGGGACACGTGTGAGATACCCGAGTACAGGCAGTCGGGCGGTTCAGTTCGTTCGGCTGTTCCGTGCGGCAGTCGGCCCGCGGGTTAGTGTGCTGTTCCACTGAGCCTCAGCAGGGCTTAAAGAACTGGTCCTTAGGTGACCCCATAGCAAGAAGGCAGCTTCTTGGTACGACCTGGGTGAGGGGGTTAGGAACCGCCCTCCGGTTTAGTCCGTGAACACCGGCTGGTGTTCCCCGTAGTGTGTAAGTGAGCAGTTCCGTTAGTGCACCACACCTAGTTAGTCATAGTGGTTTGACTTAGTTGCGTTGCCGACCATTAGAACGTTGTTAGGGTCGGGTCGCTGTTGTAGTCAGTCCAGTGTTGTGGGTGCCATCTTAGTCTCACTGAGTGCAGAGGGAGGCTGTGTGTTCTTGTCATCCGCAGGAGTCGGGAAGGTGCAGAGGAACCGGATCGGAAGTGGGAGTGTCCCGGTGAGTATCACGCTCGATTCCCCCTTTCGGTTAGGCCCTCACCGGCAGGTGTGTGAGGTACTTGAGGCGGGATTAGTCCTCGGACTAGTCTTGGTCTTAAGTGCCTGTAGTCCCCCGTGTCTTGGCAAGAGCAAAAGCGAGGAGGCGGCAAGTGGGCTTGGACTGAGAGTGTCCTTGTCCGTTGCCGTATTCTCGGACAGCCCTTACTTGGTAGGCTCGGTTTAAATGTGTTTTCCCTCTTAGGTGTTACCTGCGGGCGTCCGGAGAACTCCCCAATCTGGGACCAAGGTAGGATCCAGTCATCCACGCGGATCGTGGTAAATTCGGAGGTATTAGGAGTTAGTCGCCCTGTGAGGCACATCTCCGTTTAGGGACCTTACACTTACAACACAGACCGCGCCCACTTGAAAACGTCCAGCTAATTAGCGGACATGGCTCCTAGCCTATAGTGACAGACAGGTGCTTCATCCTTAGCAGGCTGCAGCTGTTGCACAAGGAGTCCAATTGTGAGGGTGAAACTGCAAGCCCGAGAGGAAGCCCTCAAAAAACACAACATAAACACTTACTACTGGATCCCACACTAACTAGGAAGCACTAGACAGAGTTGCACACACACAAGTCAGCACAAACTCATGAAGTTGCACAGAAGAGTGAAAAAGGCAACTTCAGCACACAAAGAAATTTTTAGGGGAAGAGTGCACACTACAGTAACTAATGGTTTACACCATTGTTGCCTAGTCTCCCAGAATGTCTAGGAGACCCCGGGAATAATGAGGATAAATTCCGTATGCTCACTCCACTACCTGAACTACCGGTTTGCTAATGCACGTATGCGCACGAGATGTCATTCATGTGATGACATGACGCTGTGTACTGCCACACGTCCAGACTAACGCAGGCTATTATCCAATATGACCATAGATCAGGGAACAGCAAGAATTATAATACTTTGTGTGACTCTAGTGAGTCAGCACAAGGCTTGCCTTACAAATAAGCAATTTTGATTGTTCTTTTAAATATTTTTATATTATTTATTGCTTTAATAATTTATTAGAAGTCTAAAATGTATTTGTTAAGGTTTGATATACAGATTTTTGGTAGCTAAAGAATTTAGGACCTATTTATCAAGCCCTATTCATTCTATAAAACGGTACACTTTTTCTTTGCTTTGCGCTATTTATGCAACCCATTATCACAAGCAATTGCTTCTGCATGGGTGACCTTATTATTTATCAAGCAGTGGGGCAGTAATTTCACTGCAGCCTGCCTGGTTCTTGCTGGTGTTGCATAAGTTTTACAGTAACATAAAAATAATGTTCCCTTTAACCTTGCTTCATTATACAGCCTCTGCTGGTGTGCCACCCATACACACACCCACTCTGGCAGCATGCTGGGCAAAGTACTATAGGTTCCACCTAGATACACTCACAGGGGAACTAAACACGCCCCTTGGGTGAAGCAGAAAATGTACTCTTGGTCTTACTTGGACAGTCTCCCTGCAATTATGTTTCCAAGTATAATAATAATAATAATTCAATTATTATTACGTTAATACATTGGAGAGTTTACAGCTGTCAGTGTGGATACACCAGAGGGACCATTATCATTGTGCTGTAGTCCTCAGCTTATCCAAAAACATACTGATAGGTTAATTGGCTACTAGTATTAAATTGCCCTTAGTCTCTCTCGGTCTGTGTGTTTGTGTATGTTAGGGGATTTAGATTGTAAGCTCCAATAGGGCAGGGACTGATGTGAATGAGTTCTCTGTACAGCGCTGCGGAATTAGTGGCGCTATATAAATAAATGATAATGATGATGATGATGATGATGATAACTAGTAGATCCAACAGTAAAGCAATCAGCTATTCACTGTGCTTCACTATATTTCAATGGTTTTTGGGGCCTGCGTGTCTTCTTGAGTCTAAAGGAGGCCAAAACAAAATAATGAGGGCAAAGTATATACCAATCAACAGCCCATGCCCAAAAAGGGGTTGGGGTGTACAATGTAGGGGAGTGGCCATATAATTAGGGGTGTGGTGTGTGTAGTTTAGGTGGTGCAGGGCCATTCCTGTGGGCTCCCAAACTGTGCGCCGCGGCTCCCAGGGGTGCCGCGGCGCTGTCACTGGGGTGCCGCGGGCCAGACATAAAAACAAAACAAAACACAGAAACTTACAAATCCGCCGGGCGCCGGGACCCAGCAGCCTCCTCTCTCCTGCAGCTGTCACTGAATATCGACGTCAGTAACAAGCTGCAGGAGAGAGGAGGTTGCTGGGTCCCGGCGCCCGGCGGATTGGTAAGTTTCTGTGGTTTTTTTTTTTTATGGCTGGCGCTTGGCGCGGGGCAGAGTGAGAGGGATCGTGGCAGAGGAGGGGGACAGAGGATGGTGACAGCGGGACAGAGGATGGTGACAGCGGGACAGAGGATGGTGACAGTGGGACAGAGGAGGAGAGCAGAGGTTGGTGACAGCGGGACAGAGGAGGAGAGCAGAGGATGGTGACAGCGGGACAGAGGTTGGTGACAGCAGGACAGAGGAGGAGAGCAGAGGATGGTGACAGCTGGACAGAGGTTGGTGACAGGATGGTGACAGCGGGACAGAGGAGGAGAGCAGAGGATGGTGACAGCGGGATAGAGGTTAGTGACAGGATGGTGACAGCGGGACAGAGGAGGAGAGCAGAGGATGGTGACAGCGGGACAGAGGTTGGTGACAGGACGGTGACAGCGGGACAGAGGAGGAGAGCAGAGGATGGTGACAGCGGGACAGAGGTTGGTGACAGCGGGACAGAGGAGGAGAGCAGAGGATGGTGACAGTTGGACAGAGGAGGGGGACAGAGGATGGTGACAGTGGGACAGAGGAGGAGAGCAGAGGATGGTGACAGCGGGACAGAGGTTGGTGACAGCGGGACAGAGGAGGAGAGCAGAGGATGGTGACAGCGGGACAGAGGTTGGTGACAGGTTGGTGACAGTGGGACAGAGGAGGAGAACAGAGGAGGAGAGCAGAGGATGGTGACAGCGGGACAGAGGTTGGTGACAGGATGGTGACAGCGGGACAGAGGTTGGTGACAGAGGATGGTGACAGCGGGACAGAGGAGGAGAGCAGAGGATGGTGACAGCGGGACAGAGGTTGGTGACAGGATGGTGACAGGGGGACAGAGGAGGAGAGCAGAGGATGGTGACAGTGGGACAGAGGAGGGGGACAGAGGATGGTGACAGCGGGGCAGAGGAGGAGAGCAGAGGATGGTGACAGCGGGACAGAGGTTGGTGACAGGATGGTGACAGTGGGACAGAGGAGGAGAGCAGAGGATGGTGACAGTGGGACAGAGGAGGGGGACAGAGGATGGTGACAGCGGGACAGAGGAGGAGAGCAGAGGATGGTGACAGTGGGGCAGAGGAAGGGGACAGAGAGCAGAGGATGGTGACAGCAGGGCAGAGGAGGGGGACAGAGAGCAGAGGAGGGGGACAGAGGGGCAGAGGATGGGGACAGAGGGGCAGAGGATGGGGACAGAGAGCAGAGGATGGTGACAGCAGGGCAGAGAAGGGGGACAGAGAGCAGAGAAGGGGGACAGAGAGCAGAGGATGGGCACAGTGGGGCAGAGGAGAGGCACAGCGGGGCAGAGGAGGGGGACACAGCGTGAGAGGGGCAGTGGAGGGGGACACAGCGTGAGAGGGCAGGGGAGGGGACAGCGTGTGAGAGGGCAGAGGAGGGGACATTGTGAGAGAGGGCAGAGGAGGGGACATTGTGAGAGAGGGCAGAGGAGGGGGGACAGCGTGACAGAGCAGAGGAGGGGGGACAGCGTGACAGAGGGCAGAGGGGGCAGTGTGAGAGAGGGCAGTGTGTCTGGATGCAGAGGGGGCAGTGTGTCTGGATGCAGAGGGGGCAGAGTGTCTGGATGCAGAGGGGGCATTTTTGCATACAACTAAATAAGTATTTCTGTCCTGACCTAAATACTTATTACAATTTTGTGACCCAACTACTTCTAAAACAGGACTGCTCAATAATTATTTTGGAGGGGTGCCTTGAAAAAATTTGGAGACTCTAAGGGTGCCGCGAACTGCAAAAGTTTGGGAACCACTGGGTTATCATTTCAAAGTCCATTAAACACAGTCCAAAAGAAAGTTTAGCCAGATCTCACCAATGTCAGTATTAGATGAATTAATGCATACTTAAAAATGTTATGTACTCCTGTATAATATCGTTTATCAAGTGAACATACAGCAATTAATGTAAAGTAAGCACATAGGTTTAGAGAAAGGTTTTCCTGGAACAAATGAAACCTGAACTGAGCAGTAATATTCATTGTACAACTGTCGTCTATGCAGTTCACAAGTAGTGAAATCTAAGCAGAGCTCATAAGGCTACAATCCCCTGATGTGTCATGATACCACCAATCAACATGGTCATAATGTAATTTTACTGAATGGTAAATACAGCCATTCAATAAATATTACGTTGCATAGTACAGGGAATGAAAACAGACACTGAGAATTGTACACAGAACAAGAGAAGTGGTACTTGGCTATTTTTGGAAAATGGGGACATTGCCAGAAAGAATAGCAAATCATCACTAAGTATTTACATGAAAACATGTAGGGCCTGAGTCATTAAGGAGAGCAAAGGATAAAAAAGAGTAACTTTGCACCTGGGCAAAACCATGTTGCATTGGAAGGGGAGGTAAATGTAAAATGTGGGTACAGATTTATAGTTGGGGTAGTGCATGTCCTAGATCAACTGTAAATTTCATTGTAAAAATAAAGCTAGCAAGTATTTGTGTGCTACATTAAAAAAACAGTCAGTATTTAACTTGTGTGTAAATAATAAACTAATTTGCACCCCTTACATTGTAACTTGGTTTGTCCCAGAGAACATTTTCTCCTTTCTTTTGCCTTACTTTCCTTAATGACTCAGGCCCGTTAAGTTTTCAAACCGCGACTGTCCCCCCTAAATCAGGACAGTTAGAAGGTACGCTTAGTCCATTTTAATGTTTATCCGCTACCCAGCACACGCAGCCATTACGTGTGCTGAACAAATATTCACTTTCGATAGTAAATAGTGAAATCAGTGAGGTATTATACACTTTGTTTGGATTGCAGAGCTGATGCCCTTTATTAATTTGGCAACATATCAGAGTAATTTCTGCTGAGTTGGTGCATACACGCAGGATACAGTCCAAGCGGTCATTGGAGCATTACAATTCCCATCACGTTATGCTTACTGAATTTGATAATAGTGTATGCATGTTGGATGCTCTATTCTTCTATTTTGCTTTTTAATGTGTACCCGTTGTATATACTGTAGCAGGGATATCCGGGACAATATGTTAAGACAAAAAGCATGGCTAAAACTACAGGATAACAGTTTCTGCATTTCAGGTGCTAGTTAAAAGAAAGACACCTGGGGGTAAGTGTATCAAGTTGCGAGTTTCCAACGGGTTTGAAAAGTGGAGATGTTGCCTATAGCAACCAATCAGATTCTAGTTATCATTTATTTTGTACATTCTATAGAATGATAGCTAGAATCTAATCGGTTGCTATAGGCAACATCTGACTGTCCTCCCATAGGGGTGCATGGGGAACTCCTCGATGTTGAGATACCGTAACATCGCTGTAAATGATGGTGTATCCTTTCCCCTCCATATCCAGTATCTGTGGGGTATTTCCTGGGAAGTGCTGATCAGTGGTGTTAGAGAATTCTGCTTAGAAAAGCTGAGGCAAGAAAACTGGTGAATATTTTATAAGGATGTCACATCTTCCACTGGACAGTCTCAAAGCATGAAGCTGGACATACGCTAAATTGCCTTATCTCTGTTAACCCTTTCTTTGCCAGCGAGGTTCTGCCTTTGCAATCCTTTAAATAAAGTATGCCAGGGGAACAGGAAACTCCATTAACCTCTTGGTTTCATTTAGCCTTTCCATATAGATATATCCAATCACAGGAGAAATTATTTTTGCTCCCAATCTATAGATGTTTATAGCCAGGGTTTGCCTATAATGACACCAGCTTGGGCAGTTGTCAGTGGCAGCAAAATTAAGGGAATTCATTTTACAAAAAAGGCAACTTTTCTTGATTCAAATGGGAGACTTTTGCCTTGTTGGTAGATCTAATAAAGTTGTAATATTTGTATTTTAAAGCGCACACAACTCATATACAAGTATTTAAGGCAGTTTGTATTAAGGATAACAAGGGCGCTGTTTCATTTACCACCTCAAGCAGGAAAACGACTAGGCACAGCCTGGTTTACATATTAACAATGATGTGGGGTTTTTTGTTCTGATAGGTTAAATTAACCTGATAGGGAAGATCTCCATTCTGATGGTGTCATCATCATCATCATCACCATTTATTTATATAGCGCCACTAATTCCACAGCGCTGTACAGAGAACTCACTCACATCAGTCCCTGTCCCATTGGGGCTTACAGTCTAAATTCCCTAACACACACACACACACACACACACATACACACACACACAAACACACACAGACTAGGGTCAATTTGTTAGCAGCCAATTAACCTACTAGTATGTTTTTGTAGTGTGGGAGGAAACTGGAGCACCCGGAGGAAACCCACGCAAACACAAAGGAGAACATACAAACTCCTCACAGATAAGGCCATGGTCGGGAATTGAACTCATGACCCCAGTGCTGTAAGGCAGAATTGCTAACCACTTAGCCTCACTAAGGGGCCTATTTATTAATCAACAGGGTTTTGCCCCTTTAATTATCATCTGTCATTGCAAAGATGACAGATGATTTTTCGGGAGAATTTATTAAAAATCATTCCAGACAGCGGATCCGATAGGAGGCTTCCTGGCAATGTCTTTACTTAACTTTCCACTCCGGTAACTATGGCAAAGTGGCTTTGTGCATGCGCAGCCTTAGAGAGAGGAGAGCAGGTAAGCTGTGGTGAGGGACACGGGGGACAAGTTCCGAAAAGCTAAGCATTTTGGAACTTGCTAAAATGGCCCATATCGCAGCCCTGCATCTCCTATATCTCCTTTGTTATGCTTTTAGAAAATAATTAATACTTTACTTAAAAATGGCAAAACCATGAGGAAAAGCAATTTCCACGTGGTTTAGGGCTTCATAAATAAGCCCCTAAGGGGTATAGTTATCAAAAGGTGAAAAGTCCTATTGCTGATAGGTGTTTTTGCCAGTGATAGGACTTTTTGTGTATTGTGCTATACATCAAATGATTACCACAGGCAATAGCACAGCTGGCGCTATGATTCCCCAGCTTTCCCCGACCATAGCTTCCTCACGCCTTAGCATGGAGAAGCCTATTTAACAAGGATAAATCTCAGGATGGCGTTAACAGGAGAAAATCACTGAAAAATGCTTTTGAAGTTTTTACATTTTTTTTTAAAAAAAAAATATGTTAACCATTTATTTATTTTGGATAAGTGGAACTGAAAGCCCCAGAGGCAGATTTAATTCAGCGCAAGGTGCCGCTGAACATCGCCTCGGTGTTCAGATGCGCATATTTTCGACTATCACTGTAAGTAGTCTCCATTTTTCTGCGCACCTCTGTAGGACACAAGGGGAAATAAGTGGAGATTTCTGTAAAAACTGACGCGATGTGTCTCCGTGGACTGTTCCCATAACACATTGTGTCACCTCGCGCCAAATTTAATCTGTCCCCAAGTCTAGACATTTAGTTCTACAGTGCATGCACTACCTTGGTCAGACATATCCACAAAGACTGTCCCGGAAAAGAGGTAAGTTAACCCTTGTATCACTCAGTTGCCTCTACGACACATCTTCTTGACAAATATAGGCGATAAAAAGAAAATTCTATACAGATTACACTGAACATTTTTCCTGATGTTGATTGATAATTGTTTTACCTCAATAAATTATTCTAATAACCTTTTGTTCATGATATGGATGGTTGTTGACTGCTGTGTAATGCATTTCTGTCCATATTTCTTGTTCTGTGCTTATGTTGTTAGTTATTTTCATTTTATTCTAGCCACAACTATCAATATAGGCCAGGGTGAGGAATCCTATGGCTCTCCAGCTTTGGAAGAACTACAAGTGTTCTTTCAAAGGTTAGCAAGGCATGCTGGGCCATGCAGTACCCTTGTAACTCCTATTGTGCAATACGTTCATCCTTTACAACAAGTGGTGACAGTCGGCGACAGGTAGCTCCTATCAGCGATGGGGTTGTGACGGAAAAAAGCTCTCCCATGCAAAGAATGAAGTAGAAGATTTATCAAGCATTGTGGCGATATATATGTACAGCTGCATTACTTGTACTGTAAAAGCCATGGAAAGATGGCATTAAAAGAAGAAAATTAATTTAAAAAAGCCATTTTCCTGTGAATAAAGCTATTTTGCAATGATCAATATATATATTTTTTCACATGTACTATTGAATTTTTTACAATTATTAATATTTTAGTAAGGGGGATGGAAAGCCCAAGGCTGAGCTTTCAGTTCCACTGTACATGCATGAACTGGCTAGCCGGGTGACATACGTGTATGACTACTCAGACTGGCCCGGCGAAGCAGTGAGTTAAGATTCTCAGCAAGAATTTAATAATAAATTGCTGCAAAAACAGTTTTCTTATCGCTGAGAAGCTGCAACAAAAAAATCGCTGTTGATGTCGCATGTTTTTAAATAGGCTCCAGACTTATGATATTTAATCGACCAGCAAAATTACTAAAAGAGTATGTTCCAGTTCAAACAGTACAGGGTTTGATACATGCAGAGTAGGTCTCATTTACAGTTTGTAGGAAATACAGTTAAAATGTGAAAATTTGCTCCAGGAGCAATCATGCTGTGATGCAAGGGTTGTACATGCAATATTTTTGCATGCATGGAAAATACTGCTCGATACTGAAATTAGCACACAAATATTGCACTTCTTTATTTTTACACAGCATTTTAGAGTTGACCTAGGATGTACCTCCGAACTCCAGTGTACACTCCTTGTACATTTCAAATTTGTCCGTCCCTGCTATAGGCAACATCTCCACTTTTTCAACCCCACAGCTTGATAAATTTACCCGTAAATGAGGCCCAGTATGCATAGACGTGCTAAATGGCTTATTAACGTCACACAGCTATCAATGTGACCGAGATTCCAGCTGATACAGTCTGACCAATTGTACATGAGCTGGTACCACAGGTGTGTGCAAGACAGTATAGCCTTGTCAATGAGAAAAAATGACAGTACCTTTGGCAGCAGTATAAATTGCCTACACTACCCCAAAGTTAGGTCATGTATTTAACTCAAATGTGCACATTAATGACTTCTGAAGCTAGAAATGACTTGTTTCAAATGATAAAGGAAATCGAACTGACTTTATTAAAAAATAGATCACACCTAAGGCTAACTGGTGCACTTTTCAATGCACTTTCTTTCTACCCAAAATGTCCTTGTAGTATGTCCTAGTATTTATTTCTGTCAGTTCCTTGGTATCTTCTCTTAATCTGCTTATCTTGGTTTACCTCCGGCTGTGATAGTTTTCCTAGTCCCACCAATGATGTCTCTCAGATCATTTTATATCACTGACCTTTATTCTTACTCAGTGTCGGACTGGCCTGCCGGGGAGCCGGGCTATCCCCCGGGAGGCCCTGTTGCCTGATAACCCCGTCCTCTTTGTTGGTGGGGCGGAGCAGAGAATTACTGAGTTGTGGTCAGTCTACATATGAAACGGAGACTGTCAAACTAATAAATCCCTTCCTACAGCCAGCACGTGAGAACACTTCCTGCTCCCGAGACAGAAATGCTGCACAGTGACACAGATCTCAGATTACTCCTTCTGCTGTAGTTGCAGGCGTCCTGTAGTCATAAAGTTGCCGTCCTAACTGCAGTGTGAGTCCGTGTAATCAGTAAGTGTAATAAATCGTGCAACTTCTCTAGAGCTCTCAACTGTGTGACCTCGGAGGGAGGGAGATAAATTAGAATGGCTTCATGGCAATATACGTCTTCAGTGCCTCTATAAAAGGATCCTATTGCAGCTGACCAATGAATGGATTCCTAATAAACTAGTACCAAATTCACTGTTTATATCATGTTTCATGTTTATTTGTTTTCAATCAATTTTGGGACTCTATTCCCTATAGAAGCATATCTTAATCAGAATAAAACACATTGAGACAGTTAGTTCCTTATAGGATTGCATCTGCTATATGCTTTAATATTAATGTTTTGCTTTTGTCCTTTGTAGTGGCATTGGATTATTATTGATTGTACATTTTGTGGGTAGATCATTTTTTAGAGTCCTATTTTTATTTGCCAGTGTCTAGAGTGTAGGGAGTGTGATTAGTTTTATGTAATATTTTAAATGTGCATATATTTTTATGCTAATAAATTTGTGGTTTCTATAGTGCTTCATGGATATATTAATTTTTAGTCTATACCCTTATATTGTGGTTTTCATATGATGAATGGTTGATCTCTAGTGCTGTACTATAGCATTTCTTTTCTGTGTACACTATGAGAGAAGAGAACACTAACCACAAAGAATGGACAGCACACAGAGGGGGAGTGAAAGGGAAATGTGAGCAGATGGACACAGAGGGTATAGCCTTGCATTTAATATGTATCTGTCCCTAGTGATACAAAGCATCTAAAATGAATTCAATGGGGGCCCCTACCGCTGCATTTCCCCCGGTGGGCCCTTCATGTCCCAGTCCGACACTGTTCTTACTTACATTGTCCATGTGGCTGTATAGAATACTGTCTTGAACTCATACGTGCCTATGACCCTGCTTAATCTATGTTAGAATCCTTATTTCACAACAAGTCCATCACAATAAGCATATTGTCTTCTGGTCCCTGATATGAGCAGTAACATTAATGAATGTATTAAGGCAGTTTTCTCATTGTCAGTCCGTGTTCTCTCTATTCCCGGACTCCCCCATAGCTCCCGTATCCCAGTCTTGCCCACAGCTGTGGCAGGGAAGGTGTTACTGCCTCGTACAGCGGAGCAGTGTGTCCTAGCGGTGGAGCAGCGGCGTCCTGTACGCGCCATGTAGTTAATAGCTTATTCAGCAGCCTGACCTGTGATCAATGATCCGGGCTGCGCATTGGAAGCAGAGCAGCCGAGGACCTCGCACCCTCCGAGCAGCCAGGGGACCTGAGATTGAGTCATCGCGGAGGGGAGGGGACGTGTCCGTGCCTGGACCAGCAGCAGCAGTACCGGGGACACGTGGGGAGCAGCCGGGGGTTGGGGAGGGGAGGGGGGGGGGAGAGAGGGGTGTCGGTGCTCATCCTCCGCACAATGACTGACAGGAGAGCAGGAGACAGGAGACCTCTCTGATCATCATCCTACGGGTGGGAGTTCCTGACAGGAGGTAAGAGGAACACTGAGGGAGGGGGTGGGGGGTGTTCATGTACTAGACAGGGTGAGGGTCCCACCTGTGCTTTTTGTTGTGCATGAGAAAGGAAGATTAAGATTGACTTTTGTTATAGGGTGCACACATAGGAATCCTCATAGCATCGCTGCTTTGGATGGTCCATACCTCATTGTGGAGAAGACAAACGTTCTTATAAATACTTTGACAATTGAAAACATCGCTACTTAACTGCGCCCTCTGGCACCCAATAGGTTAAATCTGCGAGCACACTCCATGCAGGGAGAGCAGCTCCGTCTGCAAGAGCTCAGTGGGTCCAGTACTTGTTTGGGACTCTACAACTGAGATAGGAGAGCAGCACTCTATAGCAGCGGTGAGTATAGGCAGTCCCATTCACTTGCTGAGAGTTATTATATCCCAGCATGTTCCCTGTCCTGTAACCCTATTACTGCTGGAGTAGCCTGCAATGCAGAACTGTTGTCTGCGAGAGAGGATGCTATGTGACTGGACTGGTAGATGCAGTGTTAAACAGCCAGGTGTGTTAGTGTCATTTATGATGTCCTGGTGAAGACTTGTGCTCCTGTCTTACTTAAATCTAGGGGAGTGACTGTACATCTGTATCCACTGGAATATGTATAAGATCCATAGGAGTTGTCAAGTGATTTTTTGTCTTTATTAATATTAATATGTTTGATTTACCCTATCAGCCCATAGGGCCTGTAAAGCTTGTGTTTACGCTGTGAGATTATCAAAGTAATTTTAAGAGAATTTGGGGGTCAGTATCATTAACATACACCAAATTCTTTATGGAGGAAGCAGTACAGTAGATAAAGTTATGGTTGTTATATAAGGTGTGTAGGGCATTGCAGACAAATGCTGTTTGTCTGCAGTATCAGTCCATGCTTATTTAGTGCCAGTCTTGGAACCTCAACTCACATGGGTAATCACAGCTGGCAACCCTCCTTTACAGTAGTGCCATGTTGCAAAGCAGGGCACTGCGAACACCTCCACATGCTTGGCTTTATGGTAAAGACCATTGCACACACTCAGAGGACAGCAGGTGTTTAATGCAGCATTTAGGGGCCAGATGTAGCAGCCGGCAGGGTCTGTAGACTTAAATTTTTTTGTTATTGTGCGTAATTCAGTTTGTATCAATTAGTGTGTTTTCATTTTTTAGCTATTATTTATGACTACGGAGTGTAAAGGGTCGAAGAGTGGTATATTTAGCATTGCAATATGATTTACAATGCTAATTGTAACCTGGGTGTGTATTCTAGAGATGCTGTATAATCAGCCTCTTAAATACTAGTGCAGAGATCCCATTAAGTGTCTATACACAGTGCCTGCACGTCTCTCTGCATTTCAATGCCGTACGTATGTCCATTTACACTATGTTTATCTGCTTGTATAGAGCCATGTGTGGAATATCCAGATCTCTTGACATTCATGTTTAGCTGGATGACATTTGCTGTCAAATCTCTTTCAAAATCAGAGTTTGTATTTACTGTGGACTAATAGCAAGGCTGCATCGTATAGCACAGGGTGTATTGCTGAAGTTAGACTCTTGTATTTTCTGTCCCTCTTTAATGTTTTTAGGTATACGAGGATTGTGTTTTGGGGGGGTGTGGGGTGTAGACAGTGCAATATCGATCTCAGGGCAATGTCTGATTTGGTTAGGATCCTGGAATTAAATGATAAATATTTATCTTAGCAGGTTCTGTGCAAACCTCAGAAAGTCAGTTACATTATATTGACTCAGACTTCTGCTGCTAGTTTCATATATGTTGCATATATTGCAAAGATACAGTGCTGATGTGTGTGTATTTGTGTGTCAGGGGCTTAATGTGTTTTGTCAGAGCTAAAAAATAATTTAATTCTTGTGCAAGGAGTTATTTTCATTTACTTCTAGAAAAGTTTTCAAGAAATCTACAGAATGTATCTAAATGCTGTGATTATACAATGGACACACTTGCTATTGAGATTTTTTTTCATGTACTATTCTATTTTTAACCCATTTTGCAAATACCAGGTGTAGCTGTTCTCTGCATGCTCTACTTGAATGAGTCACTTTATATAGAGAAGCATTGTTTTTTAATACGGATCTGTTTGCTAAAGACTGTAAATCCATTGATTATGCTGAATGTGTGCTACGCTGGTTGCCATATTTTTAGATGTTAAGAATGTGAAAAGTAATAGTTCTTGCGAAATGTGGTTTTGTTTCTTACTGTTAAATATATACATCTACAAAACATACCGCAGAACAAGGTTTTGGTTTAAACTGTAGTGTGCTCTATTTAACACTTCATATTCCATGATGTGTTATAAACAGTGTATCTGTACAGTACACTATTCTCTGTCAGTTTGTACCCCATTCACTAATGCACCTGATTGTATAAAGTTTCAGTGGGGTTTTTGTAAAAAAACAGGCCAGGCTGATAACCCTCTCCACTTATCTGAAAATAACCCCATGCTATAATGTGATAATATTGCACAACCTGCCACATTATATAAGTAGCAATTCATGTTTCAGATGGTTAAACAGAGGTGAAGCTCTTTGGTTAAAACATTGAAAAGGTGGAAAAATAAAAAACCTATAGTGTGGAATTCAAGAGTCAGCCAGTATATATATATATATATATATATATATATATATATATATATATATATATATATATATATACATGTGTGTGTGTATATATGTGTGTGTGTATATATATATATATATATATATATATATATATATATATATATATATATATATACATATATATACATACTAAAAGCAAAGTATTAAAAGCATATGGAAAATGTTTTCAAAATGCGTGGGTATTACTTTTCATGTATTTTTATTTGAATTTAAGCGCATATGTTACAAGACCCAGTAGGGTTTCTAGCGAACTCCCCCTAATATAAAGTGCTCAGTGTTTCACACAGGAAGCCTTTTCATTCATAGACATTATACAAGATCATGTTAAAGTTACCCCCTAGTTGTGTTAGGCCTCTAATAACTAAACACTATTGTATATGTGATGTTTGATTTTGCATTGTAAACTGATGCCGATCTCTACATTTTGGGCATTCTTGCAGTTTGTTAGGGTTGCTCCCAATACCGACAGAGCTTTGTCCTGGCAGGATGCAATACTGTGTCCTGTGCAATACGTTTTTCAAAAAGACATTGATAACCCTGATGCATTCAGAGGAAATGCACTGCTTGCTTGTAGCTTTTACATTTCGGTAACTCAGTCAGTATTATTGCTTATTCTTTGTGATATTTGTTTTATGTTGTCAATTGGTAACATAAGATTTGACCCTTAGGGTGTTTGATCCTATCAGAGCTCAGTGTCTATGACCTCAGTACCTGTTGCCATTGGGAGCTGTGCTTCAAATAAGACTTATGAATCCAGGTTTCACTGAGAACAATTAACCTTCTTCTAGCCACACATGCTCCTTCTCATAGATAAAGTAGCATCTATTCTTGGGTGACCCATAATGCATTTCTGTGCAAGGTATTACATTTCCCTGTGGCAGGGAATGGGGTACCCATCCATCACAATGGTTCCTCCTCTCCCAAGGGGACAACCTCTCCCAGCTGGGTCGGTAGTTATAGAGCGAGGCAAAGTGGTGTCACTTAGCATTGCTGATCCCATTTGTTCTGTGCTAAGAAGAATGTCCTGTCACAGGCAGCTCTTCCCTTTGGCCTCGGAGAGCGATAAGACAGGGGAAGGGGGAGAAGTGTGACTATTTTGACTATTTCGAAACTCGTTCATTGATAAACTGAGCAGACTGAAATCCCGGAGTGTTTTCCTTCACAGGGAGGAAAAGACCTGAAATATGGCAAGAGAAGAAGCTGGCGGTATGTGTGTGTGCTTGTGATGTGTTGTATGCAAGGCATTCAGTGACTGCCCCTACTGATGGGCCTTCAACCTATGACATGAGTCCTACTTCTTCTGCTATTAATATTTTACAGCTTGGCAGCAGAGCAGCCTGGGCTAGCACACTGTCTGCTGGCTACTGGAGGGAGACTACCAGGTGTGGAGTGCAGAGGAACGTGAGCTCATTAGATATTCCAGTGTGACTCAGGCTCTGTAACTGTCAGCCAGGGAAATGCAATATAAGGTTTGTTTTCCAAGTCCATGCACAACATGGAATAGACGATGAAGTCATCTACCGGTGGGACTACCGTTCACAGCCGGCACAGTCATTGGCATCTTGGTGCCAGGCTAGAGCTACTTGACTTGGGTTTTCCCTTTACAAGTGCTCCTTTAAAGCAAGCTAAGAACACTGCGGCTTTCCCTGTATAGAACTACAACTTCAAGCATGCTCAGTGTAGTGTTGTAATTTAGCAATGGTACTTGCCGAGATTTGCACTTTGGAAAGGAATTTAATTAACAACTATGTAACAAATTAATTAGGTGTATGCATTGATGATTTGTAGTACTTTGCAGTCTTCCACTGATTATATTTTTAATGATCATATACATTATTTCATCTGTGATTGATGGTTGAGATGGTGGCGGTAGTCTGCCAGTCTACGGGGAGGAATTCAATTCAGAGCAAGGTCCCTTAGGAGCCCCACGTGGTGTGCAGCTGCACAAGCCTCCAGGTATCATGGTACATAACACTTTGCTGATTAGGTACTGAACATCTTGCAGAGACGCATTGTGGTTGTAGAGTTACAGGGTGTCTAACCTTACTTTACCCCTTCAGTGCTAAGGACTAGTGGGACTCATCCTTAGCACCAAGGGGAGTCAAAGACGTTAAAATAATACTTATCTGTCCCCCCACAGCTATTCCCTGCAGGTGATGGACTGGGGAGGAGTGGGGCTTAATGATGTCCTGACACAAGGTGATCACCAGATAATAGCACCCTACACTACAGAAAACATTAAGGAGCCCAGGATGGCGGAGGGGTATTTTAATGCTCAGATCTCCTCCATGCTGGAACCTAGAGACTCAGGGACACACTTGCTTGAAAGATTAGAGTCCCCTCTTTCAAACCAGGTACCCTTTTAGTAGTCATTGTCTGATGATCACCAGACAATAAAACCCCATCACTACTGAAGAGTTAAGAAGTCCAGAGAAAGAGGGGGTTATAATGCCCAGATCTCCCCCATTCTGGCTTCAATAAACACAGAGGTACTCCCATTTGATGTAGTAGCTTGTTTAACAATGGTATGGCTCGTTGGGCTACCTATATTGTTCCTGCACTTTTTTTTTTCCATTCAAGATCGTGCAAGATAACTAAACAAAAAAAGCAATTATGGAACTAGTTACTAGTGAATTGATAGTTTGAATAGCTCACAAAACGTGTGGCTCCATTGTGTGACGGTGGTGGGTCCACTTTAATATCCCTTATAAGAAATGCCTTCTGCTGAGGATGCGGGAACATAAAACTGCTGCTGTATGTACAGCAGTGGTTCTCAGTTTATGGATGGTCCATTTCTCAGCTTAGTCTATATCGGTGGTTTCTAACTATGGTATAGATTTACTAAACTGCGGGTTTGAAAAAGTGGAGATGTTGCCTATAGCAACCAATCAGATTCTAGCTGTCATTTATTTAGTGCATTCTACAAAATGACAGCTAGAATCTGATTGGTTGCCATAGGCAACATCTCCAATTTTTCAAACCCGCAGTTTAGTAACTATACCCCTATGTTTATGTTGGTAAATATTGCCACATGATTATTTTTTTCTGTGCTACACCAATGTTCAAATGTTAAAATATATATATATATATATATATATATATATATATATATATATATATCTATATAAAAAATTGAATGTACTCTTTAACTAAAATATATTCTATTATGCCATTGCATGTAATATATTTTTTCTCAAAGAACCATTGTGACAATCCGGATTAGTGTTGTGGCATAAAATTAAACCCGGACACACTGTTGAGAATGGTCGAGCTTTGCTTTTACACCGCACACAAAAAAGCAGATGTGCTTTATTTAATGGAAAGAAAGTTATGTGAAATAATGAAATCAGCCCATGCTTCTCTTCTTTGTGTCTGCCTATCTATTGCGCTGCATTATTGCAGACAAGAAACCTGCGGCTTGTAATCGTCTCAGTTTACTGAACAGAGAGAGAGAGAGAGCTGGGGACCTGCGGCCCTGAAAAATAACAAGTAATTATGTCTTTTTTTGGACTGTGTCTCTCTTAAACAGTGCGAAGCTTTAACTTTAAGGAGAGGTCACCTTTGAAAAGGCGAACTCTCCCCTCCCCTCCCTATCTTGTCAGTTCTTCACACAGCGGCTGAATTTACCCTCCCCATTAGCGGGAATGAATAATTATTTTCTCGATTCAGCTGGTGACGTGCGGTTCACGGGAGGTTAATTGGTAATAATGGGTTCTGTTCCAAACGAAGAACAGCTTCACAACTCAGCCAAGGACTCTGTCCGAGAGCGGGTGATGAAGCCAGTCAGTGGTCATTTGCACAACGGTTTGGGATGAACATGCAGGGTATACATAAGTCCAGATTCGGAGCCTTCTATTAAGTAATCCGTCTGCAATGGAAATGTCGGGCTTGATAATTAGCCTTTTAAACACAAATTCTGCTATGTGTATCGATAGCAGCTCCACTGCAATTTTATTTCTTTAGTAGTTATACAATATGTGCCATTCTCATGAATGTGTATAGAATACCTCTCATCGCTTAGAGGTGTAAGGCTTGAGATACATGGGTGACTTTGTTACAGCTGCAAAATTACAGCACACCATAGACATTGTTGGAATCTATGTAGAAAACAAGTGTAAATACTTTTTATTCACATAGAACATCACAGAATCATTTTTCTTTACAATTTGTTACTTAGATGTTGTAAAAAAAAAAAAAAGGAACCTTTTACCAAATAGACGAACAGCCTGATTATCTAAGATGAATCTGCCACCAATCAAGACAATAAAAAATCATTCAAAAAGCTTACCAGTCCCTACCATTTTCTGCTCTTAAAGTATTTCTGTTGCTTACTACACATGATAGCTGCCATCATATTGTGTTGTTCATTGTTCTGGAAAAGGCAGCCTGTCCATTTTCTAGGACCACAAACTGATGTTCTTAGAGGATATTTATAAATTATGTGAAAATCTGTGTCTGCATGTATAGAGAAAAAGTGGTCTGGAAACTTAGAGTAGTTATTGGTCATAATTTGCAGATGAGATGTTGGAACTTAAGGCACACTGTCAACATATTGGATTCTGATGCCGTGTGACATGACGAATCATGGCTTTATAAACCGGGGGTCTGGTCTAGGATGACATGATTCACTGTAGGTTGCATAATTAAGCAGCACCTACTTTAGTAGGGAAGTGGGTAGTATGTGGTAGGGTGCACTGTTTGCCCGGGAGAACTCCTAGAAATTCAGGAAGCGTAGGCAACTATGACTTAGGGGTCTATTTACTAATTTTCAGGGGTTTTTCCCTGATACTTTCCAATCTATTTAGTCGCTTTTGGTTCTGAATTCTTGGAGCTATTCATTATTCTTTTCCCACCAGGATAGCACTTATGAAAACGGCTGTCCCGGTGAGATACATTCCGCCCCCAGGGATGTCTTCAGCCGCAGCAGCGAAAGACATCACTTCCTTGTTTACCTAACTTGTATAAACTGCGCATGCACGGGTGAAAGATTCAAACTACTGAGACATTACACTCTCTGGAGGCCATAGAATAAAGTAGAGATGCTCAGGCTCGGTTTTCCCAAAACCGAACCCTCCGAACATCACCAGTCCGATTACTGAACTGGCTCGGCTTGGTACTTTCCCGCTTTCTTGTATCTGAATAGAGGCAAAACATCATCGCTGCGTCATCAGATCGTACAGGTTTTGGATTCCATAAGTACCTCCCTCCCCAGGAGATCCAGCGCCATTGCTCGCAGTGTTCCTGTTACTCTCTATTCCCCAGTGACATTGCTCAGTGCCATTGCTCACACAGAAACAGGGGTAGCAGTGTTCCTGTTACTCTCCATTCCCCAGTGACATTGCTCAGTGCCATTGATCACACAGAAACAGGGGTAGCAGTGTTCTTGTTACTCCCTTTCCACACTGACATTGCTCAGTGCCATTGCTCACACAGAAACAGGGGTAGCAGTGTTCCGGTTACTCTCCATTCCCCAGTGACATTGCTCAGTGTCATTGCTCACACAGAAACAGGGGTAGCAGTGTTCCTGTTACTCTCCATTCCCCACTAACATTGCTCAGTGCCATTGCTCACACAGAAACAGGGGTAGCAGTGTTCTTGTCACTCTCCTTTCCCCACTGACATTGCTCAGTGCCATTGCTCACACAGAAACAGGGGTAGCAGTGTTCTTGTTACTCCCTTTCCCCACTGACATTGCTCAGTGCCATTGCTCACAAAGAAACAGGGGTCGAAGTGTTCTTGTCACTCGCCAGTCTCCAGTGCCATTGCTTATACAGAAATAGGAGTGGTAGCAGTGTTCTTGCTACTTGACAAAAATTGACTGGAAATGACTGGAAAGTAATGTTATTCAAGTTAATAATAACGTAAAAACAAAAATAGAGCCAAATTCTGTGATTTTAGCATTTTTTCGCAATTTGTATTTTAAAAAAAAAATACAGATCCAAAACCAAAACCAAAACACGAGGGCGGTTTTGCCAGAACCAAAACCAAAACATGCAGTTAATACAGTACAGATCCAAAACCAAAAAATGGGGGTCAGTGAACATCCCTAGAATAAAGTAAGATATGCTTAACGCCATCTTCAGCTTGGTAAATAGCTTTCTCCTAGAGAGCGATACTGATACTTACATTTTAATTAATCATATGGATACAGCTGTTTTCTACATGATTTGGGGCAAATATTCTTAATAAATAGGCCCCTTAAGGTGATACTTCTATATTAGATATTACATTCTACACAAATTTAGTGCAGCTTCACTGTTGCATTCCAAGTTTTAATTAAGTTGTACAGGACAGAGGTGATCCTATAATGATGGATAATACTGAGGTGGTTGTTCCATGCAGAAGTATACGGGGGCAGGCATTTTTACAGACTCCGTGGTTGGGAATACATATTTTCTTGCTGCCATTGGCTGATTTTGTGGTGTCTCTCTTGGTGATGTAGCTAATACTAAATAAAAGAACAGTAAGTGTGTTTCTTTGCTTTTAATATTCTAACATAAATGACTGTTGGTTTGTAGAGGAAATTGTTATGGCAGCACTTCAGGTTTGATGGTTAGATCCACCACTGCCAAGATATATAGATTACTTCCAAGTTAGAGGTGACATAGACGTTTTTTAACAGCAAGTTTTGTCCCTTTTTTTTAACATGAAGCAGCAGTTCCTCCTATAATTCAGTGTTCCCTTTGTAAATTCGGTCTGTAGGGGAGAGGTCTGTCACAGCACAAAGTGTCTCTCCTGGAAACATTTGGTTTTGTTGTTGCCAGTAGAGTATAACCTGATTGTTTAGTCTAAGCCAATCCACCACCAAACTTATTGATTGGCAGAGGAAGTGAGGTGAGCAGGATTTATGCTATGAAAGTTCCAAAGTCTCTTCGCTAACTATATTATATGTCATGTGACTATGGTAGCCATGGTAATCGCATGAAATTTAGCAAATTGCAAACCATTGTATATAAGCTTGAATCAAAACCCTAAGGAAAAATTACCATTCTTACAGGATATTAGTGTGATTTATGTTAAAGAAACTCTTCATAAAGGGGATTGTAGCTTTCATTAACAGAGCAATGCCATGAAACAAATTAGGTGTGGTTATTAATTATTATTACCATTTATTTATATAGCGCCACTAATTCCGCAGCGCTGTACAGAGAACTCACTCACATCAGTCCCTGCCCCATTGGGGCTTACAGTCTAAATTCCCTAACAGACAGGCACAAACACACAGACAGAGGGAGAGACTAGGGTCAATTTTGTTAGCAGCCAATCAACCTACCTGTATGTTTTTGGAGTGTGGGAGGAAACCGGAGCACCCGTAGGAAACCCACGCAAACACGGTGAGAACATACGAACTCCTCACAGATAAGGCCATGGTCAGGAATTGAACTCATGACCCCAGTGCTGTGAGGCAGAAGTGCTAACCACTAAGCCACATGTTTTTAATATAAATCACTGTGGAAGGCAATAGGGAGAATTTTGGCATTTACCATTTCCCTTGATTGATATTTAGACTGCTATTAATGATTGGTAATTCTTCAGATTTTCCAGTGTCGTGGACTATTGTAGTAACAGCAGTCACATAGTACATAATGTAGTGAGCAGAGAGGCTTTGGACACTCCCTGTCACGTCTGATTTCACTGTGACATCATCCTTCGCCTCTCCCCCTCTGCCTTCACATGACATGCTGAGAACCCTGAGCCTCTGTCTGTGTAGCGAAGTGACTGTGTCTGGCAGCCAGACCATGGGTCTGAGACGTACGCCTGTTTGTGTGGCGTATCTTGTATGATATTGCTCTTCGCATGCTCAGAAAGCAAGCAAATGCGCTTATTCAGATCAGCGCCAATCTGACACACTCGCCTGCGCCTGGGAGACAGGGGAGGGGAGGGAAGGGATGTTCTAATGTTGGCAGAGTACAGAAAAGGTGTTTATACAAATGCAGCTCATGCAAATCTGCCAAAACAAGCACATACCCCCTTTAGGAGGTGTTCCTTTTGCACCTGCGATACAGCAGCCATACTTGTTTTCCAACCAGAGAATTTCTGTAAAGGAGATCTTGATCTGTAAGAGTTTGGCTATCAGATTCATGCTTATGTAAGGTCCCTATCGGAGATGTGCCTCACAGGGCGACTAACTCCTAATATCTCCGAATTTACCACGATCCGCGTGGATGACTGGATCCCACCTCGATCCCGGATTGGGTTTTCTCCGGACGCCCGCAAATAACACCTAAGAGGGAAAACACAGTTAAACCGAGTCTACCAAGTAAGGGCTGTCCGAGACTACGGCAAAGAACAAGGGCACAGTCAGTCCAAGCTCCTTGCCGCCTCCTCACTTTGTTCTTGCCAAGACGCGGGGAACTACAGGCACTGAAGGCCAAGACTAGTCCGAGGACTAATCCCGCCTCAAGTACCTCACACACCTGCCGGTGAGGGCCTAACCGAAAGGAGGAATCGAGCGTGATACTCACCGGGACACTCCCACTTCCGATCCGGTTCTCCTGCACCTTCCCGATTCCTGCGGATGACAAGAACACACAGCCTCCCACTACGCTATCCGTGAGACTAAGATGGCACCCACCAAACTGGACTGACTGCAACAGCGACCCGACCCTAACAACGTTCTAATGGTCGGCAACGCAACGAAGTCAAAACACTAGGACTAACTAGGTGTGGTGCACTAACAGAACTGCTCACTTACACGCTACGGGGAACACCAGCCGGTGTTCACAGCCTAAACCGGAGGGCGGTTCCTAACCCCCTCACCCAGGTCGTACCAAGAAGCTGCCTTCTTGCTATGGAGTCACACACAGGCCCTAAGGATGGGTTCTTTAAGCCCGGCTGAGGCTCAGTAGAACAGCACACTAACCCGCGGGCCGACTGCCGCACGGAACAGCCGATCGAACTGAACCGCCCGACTGCCTGTACTCGGGTATCTCACACGTGTCCCTACGTCCGGAACCACAGGTCCACCTGCACGGAACCGGCCTTGGGGACCCTTGATCAGAACCACGGCCGCCCCTGGAACTGCCTCAAGGTGTGCTGCACTGCCACCAACTCACTCAGCCACCCCCTCTGGGTACCAGTGTGACCCCGGGGACCTAAGGGACAGGAAAACTACGTGTGTTCTCCCCTGACTATGTGTATGCTGGTAACTACACTTGTCCCCACAGCACGGGTTAGCACAGGAAAACCACAGGAACAAGAGCCTACCTTTAATGGGGGCCTGACGTCTTGCCCCTGGACACAGTTATATAGCACACCAAAATACTGTAATGTAAACTACACTCGCCACACAGACAGAATAAATACAGTATACAGTACTTTGCCCGCTACTTACCCGAACACACCGCTATTAGCCAACCAGCAGGTTGCTACAGCACCACAGGAGCCTCCGCTCTACTGTACCTCCTAACCACGTGTGCTCACCTCACACAGGACCGCGCCTACACTCACAAGGCTCTCACGCCTCTACTACACACCACCAGGGCCTTATGCCCTACACACCATGGGTCCCTGCCCAGCTACACACAGAGCCTGGTGCTCTGATTAACGGGCCTCAGCCCCCTCTCTACCTCAGGGCTCTGAGCCCACTAACTAGGGCCTTGTGCCCTACTACCTAGGGGTCCTAGCCCCTGCCTAAGGCCTGTGGCCTCCCTAACTGACTGAGGGCCTTGTGCCCTTAATAGCCTACGGGCTACTAGCCCCTAACCAGGCCCTCTGGCCTTCCTATGGCCTCTAGGCCACTAACTACCTAAGGGCCTTGTGCCCTTGTACCTGGGCTCTCACGCCCCTGTCTAACTAATAGGGGCTTGTCCCCTTTATCATATATCCTAATGGCCTACTGGCCCACTAACTTCGTTGGGGCCTAGTGCCCAGGTCCCTGGGCCTTGTGCCCCTACTTCACAGTGCCACGGGCCTTGTGCCCGACTGTGCCCACGGGCCTAGTGCCCGACTTTATTTTGTGTGCTGCGGGCGTGGGCCCGGGAGAGGAGTTGCCTGGCAAGGCCTTACCTGGGGCTGTCTTCGGGGAGCTTCTCCTGGACTCCTTCCCCGCCTGCCGCTGCTTCTACGCTCTGCCGCCGGCTTCTGTTCTTGATCACGCCGGTCTTCAGGCAGCAGAGGTGCTCTTAGCCCTAACAAGGGCTCTCTGCCGCCACTGCTGGTCTCCGCTGGCTTCTCTTCTAGTCTTGATCCCGCAGCTCTCCGCGACACGTCCTCTTCTGGATCTCTCCGCCGACGGACTGGACATGGCGGCGCGCGCGCTGACTTAAATAGTCGGCGCCGCGCTAACGTCATCACGTAGCGTCGACGCGACGCCACGTGATGACATGGCGGGCCCGGATTGGTCCGTCGCCATTTTTCTTTTTGAAATGGCCGGGAGGTGAGCCCTGATTGGCTCACCGTCCCGGCTGAACGGAGGGAACCGCCGCCCGAGGGATGACGACGGCCCCGGCCAGGTAAGTCCTCCACACTTAAAGGGTACTCGACTTGCTATTTAAAGAAAAGAGAAAAACTTCTATGTAGAATTGCTGCTTTAAGTAGGCCTACTTAAAGCATACTTGCCCACTTTTGCTGCTGCCCCTCCTGGAGATCCTGGAGGGTATGTGAAGCGGGACTGAGGCGGGGTGCCGCAAATTACATCATCTTGGCATTGCCCTGTGATGCTATGATGCAATTCGCCACAAATCACATCATGAAGGCCTCCATCCTGCCCGGTTCTCTAGAAAGTGGGCAGAATACGGGAGATAGGCCTGCTCTTCTGGGAGTCCAGGAGACCTACCCAGAATTTGCGAGTCTCACGGAATTTCCGGGGGAGTTGGGAAGTATGACCTAAAGTGCACCAATTGGCTAGTCACAATGGAAGCACACATTTTCAAGCTATTCCAATGTAGATGAGAGCACAGCCTATGAATTACCTGGAAACCATTGATACCATGATGTGATCATGGTCTCACAGGTTAGAATGGATTGTGTGTTTGCATTCGTTTTGATGTTACAGGTTGTACATGCAGTATTTTGACAGATAAAGCGCTATGGTGTTACATGGGAACTGTAGTTCTCAATGAGTACAGGGTGCTGCTACTCAGGCTGTATAACACTGTTATTTTCTAAGTGGAAATGTTTGCCAAACATATTACTATGGGACTAGATGTGATAGTTCCAGGATTATACTGACAAGACCACTATGTGAGTTTATGTGGACTGAAATGATCTGTATGGACATAGTGGCAGAACTAACGCCACTGCAGCTGGTGCGCCACCACCGAGTCCCCAGTTCTGGTCTCTGAGCATGTGTTGGGGCATCACTGTGCATGTGCCGCTCATCATCCAGGCTCAGTGGAGACAAGTGGGGGCCACAGGAGGATAAACCGCCATGGCTATGGGGCCCAGCACTTCCATTTTCCACACTGACACAGACATATAACTATCCTGTATACAGGAATGAGCAAGTAAAAGGAAATTATTTTTCAGTTATGGGGCCACTTGATGCTTATCTACCGTGAAAGATGTTTTCTCGAGAGAAGCATTACAAGCCTCTGAGTTCCTAACACACAAATATGAACTTGTTACTTTCCACAGCTCCTGGCGCTGGCTCTGAATTCATTCAACTCATCATAGACATAGAGGTGTCTGACAGTACTAAGATTAATATATAAACATTGTCTGTCTCCTTTCATTCAGAATGAGAGAGAGGGAGTTTGTCTAGGGAAGAGGATCCTCATGCCATCCCCGTCATGCCATCCCTACGTCTGTCAGTGTACACTGTATGTAGGATTAGAGTGCTGAGCTACTAAGTGTTATTTATGTACAGCACGGTGGACACAAAATCAATTCTTCATGCGTGACTATGTGACCATTTGTCCACCTTGCGCATTGGTAAGTGTATGTCCACATTTTGCTTTTGGGAACTGCCCCCATAAAATCACTGTACCAATTTTTCTGCCGGATTTCAGGTGCAGCTGGAATTGTTTAAAGTAGAAAGGTATAAATGTAAGTATGTCTACTATCCGTTTAGGACTGCTCACTTCATTACATTAAAGTGTCCCAAATCATTTATGTCTTAAACTAGTCATGACAGTGAGCAGACATTAGGACTCTCTTTATTGTACGTGCACTATTTTTCATTTTTATTCATACTTGCGAACTCTCCTGGTATTTCCAGGAGACTTCAAATTCCGAGTAGGTCTCCTCAACTAGTCATCTCTCCTGCACCCTGCACACTCCTTAATGAGTCACATTATTTTGGCCCTCCCCCTGCAGAAAAATGACATGACCACGGCATTGTGCCGTGGGATCAAAATGATGAGATTCGCGGCACTCCACCATCCTCCCCAGTTGTTCTTCACGTCCCCTCCGGGATATCTCGGAGAGGACAAAAAACAGTTGGTAAGTATGTTTTTATTATGTCAAAAGTGCTTGGATGGTACAAAAGGAATCCCATGTGAAAGAGGTTCTGCAGCCACATGCTAACCAGGCAACACCCCAGTAAATCTTCCCTCTGCACCCTTCAGTCCTATTTAAATATCTCATCCCAGAAATAAAATCTTATTTTTGCATGTGGACGGAGGAATTTGAGGAACATGCGTGTGTCCGACCCACATTTACCTTGGAATGCCCCATCTGCCCAGCATAACTGTGGCCACTGATGCCCCCATCATGTGCACATTTGGGCAAAAATAGGCACATGACATTACAAAGAGGCATATGTGCATCTTTTCAACGTAAAGGACCTTTAATGTGTATTTGTTTTTTAAAATCAATTATTTTTATTCAAATTTTCAAACTATACAGATACAACATAACATAATTAACTTAGCAAACAGTTCCAGTTCTTTTGAGTATATAACTGCACGAAAATATATATAAATCATTAATCGTATATGCAGCACACAGTTCAAATAAATTTCCAATGTAACATTTGGCCCACTCAGGTATAGCTTCCCCTTCCATCCCTACCGAGCACCATGGCCCCGCACCCTAGTATCCAGTTATCCAATAGAGACATATACACCAGAAGTAGGTTTATATTGTTGAAAAAAGGGGGAGGGGGAGGAAGAGGGGGGGCACTCAAGGTGGATCAAAATCTGCCGTTCCTGATCTCACTGCAAATCTAGACTTCACCCAACGTGACCAGACTTTATAGTACTTAGACATATTGTTTCTGGACTGATAGGTGAACCGCTCATGTCCCACAGCCTCATTTACCAAAGCCACACAGGCAGCAAAATTGGGCCCATCACCGGCCATCCACTTTCGGGCTATAATAACCTTAGCCAATACAAGGAGGTTGATGACGTATCTGGTTGCATTCCTACCCAATAGTAAATCCACTCTGATACCAAACACACAGGTTTTAGGAAATAGGATCCTGACGCCTGAATCCCCTCCATCACCTCCGTCCAAAAGTCCCCAACCACAGGACCATCTCAAAGGAGGTGCCAGAAGTCAGCAGGGGTTCCCCCACACTTTGGGCACATAGAGTTAGTTCTCACACCCATCTGGTGCAGCCTGTGCGGGGAGTGCTAGACTATGTGTATTATAACTACACCTGCCTAAACCTGGTACAGGAGGTGTCAAGAATAGCACTCCAGTTATCATCATATAAAGGGCCTAGGTCCACCTCCCACCTCATTCGCAGCCCATCCACCTTTACTGTGTATTTAGATTGTTTTACAATCTAAGTTAGTTGCAAACAAAATAAAAACAAAATTGTTTAATATTTAACAAGGTGATTATTCATCTTTATTGCAGAGATAAAGATCTAAAGCTTAGATTTCATTAGAGACAACATTCTAAATACTCATCTGTGAATAAATGTAATAAAGGAATGAAGATAAATATACAAATAGTGTAATGTAATTCACTGTGGGATTATCTAGTTCAGAACATTAGCGCTGTGACAAGTTCCCAAGTAACTGGTATTATTATAAAGCTGAGTACAGAGGTGCAGCCTGATGCCAGAGGTGTGATCCACTGGTACATCCACAAATAGAGACAGCCTGCAGCTCCGGCACTTTCAGAATCACACTCGTCTCGCATTACAAAGGTTGGAAGTCCGTACATGGCCCTCACTTTTTCTGCAGATAGCATATACTTTATGTTACGTTGACAAATACCAGTTTTGGATAAGGGGATCTGTGGGCTGTTATGAAGATCCATGCAGGTGTGGAGCATTAAGGCAGAATGACTGTGAGGAGCTCAGGATCGCCCACAGCAGCCATCAGTGAGATACACATCAGTCATCTATAAATTGGTTATGGAAGTCAGGTGACTGTCTACAGTTGCAGTGATGCATGCTGGGTTCCTCATAAGTTGACATATAACAAAAGGGCTTGTTGTTTGCTGGTATCCACAACTAATTTGGATATTTTTCTTTGGCATTCAAGAAAAGTTCAGACTGGATATAGCGGAATTTCTTGAGGGTTTCATTATTGTTATCTGTTTAGTACATGGCACCATACCTTTATGTCATACTTGCCAACTCTCCCGGAATGTCCGGGAGACTCCCGCATTTTGCGAGAGTCTCCCGGACTCCCGGGCGAGTGTGGCAATCTCCCGAATTCTGCCCACTTCACTAGGAAATGCCCACTTCCTAGTGAAGTGGGCAGAATTAGATCCCAAACGCCGCGATTCCCGATGAATCGCGGCGTTTAGCCCCGCCCCCCGCTGTCAAATGACGCAATTTGCGTCATGACGTCACAGGGGGCGGGGCCGAAATGACGCGATTTTGGCCGCCCCGCCCCCTCACGCCCCCCTCCACTGGCTGGCTCCCGGAAGGGAGCTGAAGAAAGTAGGTAAGTATGCTTTATGTGGAAACATTTAGAAGCCTGGAGAGCAGTTTTGTTCATACAACACAATGCATTGAGTCATACCTCCCACATTGTAATGGCTGCCATTCTCACTGCAGGATTCTAAGTACTTTCCCTATTTGCTATCTTGCTCCTGGGCGCTTTTACTTGTTTCCTGGAATGAGGACGTACAGTTCTTGGGAGAAATGTTCTTGTGATTTTGAGTCTGCTGTGAGAGACTAGAAAAGACAAATAGGACAAGGATTGTTTTTTCTTCAGTGGATTGACGGTGGAGCAGCGGTTGAACAAATGTATTGATGTCAAGTGAAATTACTTTCAGAAATACTTTTTCCAAAATCATATTGATGGATTTTCATAAGTCAGAATGCAAACTTTGTGCACACTATTTATATGTGTGCAGAATCACTTCTAATGTCAATCGGGAAATGTGGATTACCAGTTCTTGGCCCTGAGTCATTAAGGAAAGTAAGGCAAAAAAAGGAGTAAATGTTCCCTGGGACAAACCATGTTACAATGCAAGGGGTGCAAATTACTTTATTATTTTGCTCATAAGTTAAATACTGGCTGTTTTTTCATGTAGCACACAAATATTTGATAACATTATTTTTACACTGAAATTTAAAGTTGATCAAGGACATGCTCTAACCCAACTATAAACATGTCCCCACATTTTAAATTTACCTCCCCCTCCAATGGAACATGGTGTTGCCCAGGTGCAAAGTTACTCCTTTTTTATGCTTTGCTCTCCTTAATGACTTAGGCCCCTTGTGTCTGCTGGAACATAAATGTGGTTTGCTGGTGTGTGATCAACCAAATATTAAAATACCCCCCAACCCCACCACCACCTTCTTGTGCACTCATGCAGCTCTGATCCTCATTTTGTGGATATTAAATATCTTTTTAATAAATAAATACTAAGTTTTTTTTATTATTATACAAAAGCTCTTTTAGAAAATAAGAGATTTACAGATAAGTCAGCAATTGACACACAAATTAAGGCAATAAATCATAGAAATTAGTGTTCCTTTTGAGATCAGAGTCAGAAAATAAAACCCATAGGGACCGTTACAGTATATGTTCTTTAAATTGGTGACCTGAGATATGGTACATATTTTTACAGTAATATGGCAGCGTGCAACCATGAACCACAGCATGATTTATTGAGTAAACAAAACTGTTCTCATAGAAAGACAAAATAGTGACTTATGTACACTTTAGATTTTGTTCATTGTATGTTTATACATGTCATACAATGGTTGTTTTTATCTCAATACAACCATTGTGTATGTAATATTGCATTACTTTCAATTTACTAGTTTCTTCTTTTTTCCATTACTGTATGGTTTGCATGTGATGCTAGAGAATTTTTGGTCATTCATAGTTATGTTATTGTAAAGGGAAATCTAATTATCTCTTTTTTGTATGCCCTACCAAGTTTACAATACAAACCAAGATGCAACAGCACTGTAAAAATACTAAGATCCTACAGAGCAGAATAGGAAATATATGCATAGAAATTCATTACATCTGACATTATTATTTTTGGTTTTCATACACATTGATTGGTCCGTCTACGTGGTCACAGTGACCTTAGCGTCATTGGACACTTGTTTTTACAGTTACATTTTTCAGTGATTCTCAGCTACAGACTTAATTTAAAGTACAAAGTTCTCTGCCATAGACAAAACTAATTTAGTAAAATATAACAATACCACAGTAGCAATGTGCCGCTTAGAAATAAAAACAGCAGAGTTGGCCAACAGAATAAGGAAATATGGTATGTATTGAGGCTATTATGTGTTTGGTCACTCCTATAGTTAATATACTGTAGAGACAGGGAGCAGACATATTTCGTTGACTTTTTGGCAGTGTGTAGGAGGACATACTTGCCAACTTTTCCTCGCTCGCTTCAGGGAGATCCCGGGGGAGGTGGGCGTGTAGGGGCGGGGCTTGAAGAATCACATCATCTCCCCCCCCCTTAAATAATTGTCACAATTTTTGGCCAATTACAGCAGGGGGTGGGGTAACATGATGCAATATTTGCATCATTAAGCCCCGTCCCCCTCCACTTATCTATTGTTGGGGCGCGAACTGGGAGGTTGCCCTGCTCTCCCGGGAGGTCTCCCAGAAATGGAGGAGTCTCCCGGACATTCCGGGAGAGTAGGCAACTATGCTTAAAGAAAAGCAGCTAATGAATCTGTAGAGACTGAAGTATCTTTTACATTTCTGTCTTCATTACTGAAGTCATGTTGTCTTACCTGTCAGTCTTTGATTAAATCTTGGTCCCCATGAAAATGGCCACCTCCATAGGCATCAAAACATGGACATAGGACACAATTTCTGAACTGTGTCATCACGCCACAGATGGCGAAGCCAACCATGTCTTGTTCTGGCTCAGCATCAGGGAGAATGCCAGACTCTTCAGCCCTAGTTCAGGGAGTCTCCCTGACATTCAGGGAGAGTTGGCAAGTATGGTGTAGACAACATTTTTTGGACCTACATGATGGAGAGTTGGAGTACACATGGTATAGTGAAAGCATAAATAGCATGTGTACAGTATGGCCAAAATGAAAAAACATAAGTGTACAATACTATGTATTTCACTTTATAGAGCAGACCTGGCCAACCTGTGTCTCTCCAGGTGTTGTGAAACTACACGTCCCAGCATACCGGCTGGCTATCTCCTGGCAAAGAATGCTGGTCCTTGTAGTTTCGCAACACCTGGAGAGCAACAGGTTGGCAAGCTTGCTGTAGAGCGAAATTTAATTACTTAGCATGCATGGTATGATGGAAAAAACCTAATTAGTGTGCCAACACATAAGTGCATGGCATGGCAAAAATGTAAATACTGCACATAACACCAAATGCCAACAACATACAGCCGTTTGCACAGGAAAACAGCCCTGGACCCACATGTCAGCTAAACAATCTATTATCCACAACATAAGACACCGTGCTGGCCCTGTATAATAACCTCACTGGTTCAGTACAATATTAATTTTATTTCTAAGATATTTCTAATATTTTTATTTTCTCATCTCTTTTTCCTCATAAGGTAGGTCCCAAAGAACTGAAAGATTAATTTCTTATACATAACCCCCTCAATGTGCATGGGATATAAATTGAACTCCAGCCATTTACTTTAATGGGGTTGAGAAATCAATTTTTTTAAAAAACATTATTTTTTTGGGGAAAGTGGAATCAGCTTCTAAACAGGAGTTAAGGGCCAATATAACAATGATTGTGTAAATGTGCAGATATGTGTAATATTGAGATAATATTAACCTGATACTCACCGGAAGTCATGTCATTGGCAAAATCCAATGTTGCATTCTAGGTAAGTGCTGACATGACCCCAGGCATCATTAACACACATGTCAAATGGGAGCAGACCAAGGGGTAAATGTATCAAGCTGAGAGTTTCTGGCGGGTTTGTAAAGTAGAGATGCAGTAATTACTGGTATAATCAGATAAAGATCTCCAGTCCCGTACTATATATCCTTGTCCAGTAGTAATTACTAGTATCAGCAAATGAAGACCTCCACTCCAGTACTGTGTGCCTCTGTCCAGTAGTAATTACTGGTATAATTAGATGAGGACCTCCACTCCAGCGGTGGTACTCGTTACCACAGCACTGTCAACCCCGACAACTTTTTAAACAACAGGGAAATAACAATGCCTATAAGCCCTACAGTACTAAAATTACTATTTACTGTTAGGAACCCCTCTAGCCGGTGCAGCACAACCCGGAGTCTGCTCTGCCAGTCAGGTTTTCACTGGAGCCCCTAGTGGTGGGGACAGACTTGGCCGCAGACTAGCAGAGGGTCGTGAAGTGCGTACCGACTAGGGAGAACCCAGGAAAGCGGAGTGAAGTCCAGGCAAGGGTTAAGGGCCGGCAGCAGACAGGGAATCCAATACACAAGCCTGGGTCAAGGGTCACAGGCACGATAGCTAGGTCCAGATACAGGCAAGAAGGTCAGGGTCACGAGAAACACAGGCAGGGTCCAAATCCAGGCAAGGGGTCATACACAGGCAATCGGATCGTAATATCCACAGGACAGAACTGGGAACACAGCAGGTCAGCAAACTGGCAACAGGAAGCTATAACCGGCAGTGAGGCTGCAGACCTCACTGCCCTAAAAACCAAAGGCCACCAATCAGAGCCTAGCTCTGAGTCTCACACAGCCCCCAGTAATAATTAAATTAATCTGCCCACAGGCTGTGTTATTTTGCGCGCATGTGCCCAGCTACCAGTACCGCCGGGACGCAGCGCCAGAGGAGAAGCGTCCGCCCGTTTCCTTGGCAACGGCCGGGCAGGAACTGGAAATGACGTCCCGGTCGTCAAGGTGAAGCGAGCCGCCGCGGCTCGTGACATTTACCAGACATTCTGAGCTTGAAATCACCGTCCAGTGTCCAATCCGAATGGCCTAAACACATACACGCCTGTACAGGCATGGGGTCCGGGTATTGTCGTTTTAAAACCGGCTTTTTCCATCCGTCCATACTAAATGACGTAATTTCATAGTGTAGGTGTTTAGGCCATTCGAATTGGACACTGGGCGGTGATTTCAAGCTCCGCAAAAACTGCATGTCTGACATCTAGTAATTTTAGTACTGTAGGGCTTATAGGCATCGTTATTCCCGTCATTTAAAACGATGTCGGGGTTGACAGTGGCGTTTTAACATACCCCACCCCACTCCAGTACTGTGTGTATTTGTCCAGTACTAATTACTGGTATCATCAGATGAGGACCTTCACTCCAGTACTGTATATTCTTGTCCAATAGTAATTACTGGTCTCAGTAGATGAACACATCTACTGCAGTATGTCCTGTAGTAATTATTTATCATTTTCAGTTCAAGGAAAGATGATAGCTTGTGATCATACTGGAAATGTGTCACCCGCAGAGGTACTGTAATGTCAATATTTTCAAAAGTGGTATTATACGGACAGATTATTTTTAAAATCCATGGTTAGAGCTCTTCTTTGTGGATGAAACAAAGGTAATTATATCAATGAGAAATGCTCTGTTTATATTTTATTGTATGACAAAGATAAGCAAGTGTTCCAGCGTAACAGGATCATTTGGAATCTTGGAACATTGGAGTATATTATTGGGAGTTCCGTCTAATAGAATTCTTGAAATATGCAAAGATGTAAGGTTCTCTGTGCAGAATGATTTATGTCTACATGTTTTATTAAATATTTGCAGAAATAGAAGATAAGTAGACATACCTACAGCATCTTTCCCCTTAGTACTGCATACTGTAATAAATGTAGTATCTTGTACTTACTATCTACTGTCTCAGTATTTCATACTTTTAGGTGCTTGTTGTAGGACAATCAATCAGCCGTTGGTTGCTTCCATTTCTGTTGTGTAGGAGATAAGATGGATAATAACATTTAGGAGTCTGTTTATCAAAGTAAGATAATCACTAAATCCTGTGAAAACGAGAGTTTTTGCAGGATTTAGGCAGGCCAGGCCATCCTGTGGCTCTCCAGTTGTTGTGAAACTACAACTCCCAGAATGCCCTGCCAGCTTTCAGCTGGCTATCTACTGGCAAAGTATGCTGGTACTTGTAGTTTTATCACATTATAAGTTCATTCCTATGGGAAATAAATGTAAAAGAATTAAGTCTAAACCAATGTGGCTAAATAAAAAGTTAAGGGAAGAAATGCAAAGGAAGAAGCGTGCATTTAAATTGTTTAAGTCTGAAGGGTCAGAGGAGTCCTTCCATAGGTACAAGGAATGTAATAAAACATGCAAAAAGGAAATTAGATTGGCTAAATTAGAAAATGAAAGGCACGTTGCAAAAGAAAGTAAGACAAACCCCAAAAAGTTTTTTAAGTATATAAATGGCAAAAGGATTAAAAAAGATAATATAGGACCCCTAAGAAGTGAGATGGGTGAATTGATAAATGATACTAAGGTAAAAGCAGAGATATTAAACACGTTCTTTTCTTCAGTATTTACCAGAGAGGAACAAATGGCAGGAGTAATACATAAAAATGGAAATGAAACCATGCCATTAATTAATACTTGGTTGTCAGAGGAAGAAGTCCAAAGGCGACTGAAGAATGTTAAGATAAATAAAGCTCCAGGTCCAGATGGCATACACCCAAGGGTCCTTATGGAGTTAAACTCGGAAATAGCTAGACCGCTATTCTTAATTTTCAGAGATTCAATCTCATCAGGCTCAGTACCAAGGGTTTGGCGAATAGCAGATGTGGTGCCGTTGTTTAAAAAGGGGACGAGATCACAACCAGAGAATTATAGACCTGTAAACTTGACATCAATAGTGGGGAAACTACTGGAAGGTATTTTAAGGGACAGTATTCAGGATTACTTGGTACGCAATAAAATTATTAGTGGGAATCAACATGGATTTGTGAGGGATAGGTCATGTCAAACTAATCTAATTAGTTTCTACGAGGAAGTTAGTGGGAACTTAGACCAGGGCAGGACAGTAGATGTGGTCTACTTAGATTTTGCAAAGGCCTTTGATACAGTGCCACACAAGAGGTTGGTTTACAAAATAAGGGAACTGGGTCTAGAAATCAAAATTTGTACTTGGATCGAAAACTGGTTAGAGAATAGGGAACAGAGAGTTGTGATAAATGGAACATTTTCTAATTGGTCAAAAGTCTTAAGTGGAGTACCTCAAGGTTCTGTGCTGGGACCACTCCTTTTTAATATATTTATTAATGACCTTGGTGATGGTTTAGAGAGTAAAGTTTCTATTTTTGCAGATGACACTAAACTCTGTAAGGTAATAAAATCAGAGCAAGATGTAGCTTCTCTACAGAGGGACTTAAATAAACTGGAGGATTGGGTGGCTAAATGGAATATGAGGTTTAACACAGATAAATGTAAGGTTATGCATTCAGGGATCAAAAACAAGAACGCAATCTATAAATTAAATGGAATTAATTTGGGAGAATCTATAATGGAAAAGGATTTGGGAGTGCTCGTAGACAGTAGACTTAGCAATAGTGCTCAATGTCAAGCAGCAGCTGCAAGGGCAAACAAAGTATTGGCATGCATAAAAAGGGGCATAGATGCAAGGGAAGACAGTGTAATTTTACCACTGTATAAATCGTTGGTAAGACCTCATCTTGAATATGCAGTACAGTACTGGGCACCACTCTATAAAAAAGATAATTTGGAACTAGAAAGGGTTCAGAGAAGGGCGACAAAATTGATAAAGGGTATGGAGTCATTAAGTTATGAGGAAAGGTTAGCCAGTTTAGGCATGTTTACTTTAGAAAAGAGGCGTCTAAGGGGAGATATGATTACTATGTACAAATACATTAGGGGTCAATACGGTGAGCTTTCATGGGAACTTTTTACCCCAAGGACCATACACAGGACACGTGGTCATCCCCTAAGGTTAGAGGAGAGGAAATTTCACAACCAGCAAAGGAAGGGGTTCTTTACAGTAAGGGCAGTCAAGATATGGAATTCATTGCCAGGGAAGGTTGTGATGGCAGATTCAATAGATATGTTTAAGAAAGGATTAGACAAATTTTTAGCGGAAAGGTGTATCCAGGGATACGACCGTTAATTTAAAATAAAGGATAGTAGTGGATATAGGGTAAAAATTGGATTGCAATATTGAGTCTGGGGGGATTTTCAAAATTAAAACAGATTGGCGGTTGCCTACTCTGGATTAATTTCAAATATAAGTGCAGGATCGCAGGAGATCCAAAATAGGTTGAACTTGATGGACTGGTGTCTTTTTTCAACCTCATCAACTATGTTACTATGTTACATCTGGAGAGCCACGGGTAGGCCAGGCCGGATTTAATGCTTCTCCCTACTTACCAAAGCCCCCTTCCGGTGAAGAGTAATGTCAGTAGTAGCCATTGCTAAAAGTACCGCCGATGTTTTCCATTTGCTAACACCATCTTAGGATGTTCTCAGCACATAGGAAAAAATGCTTTATTATTAAAATAAGGCATTTTTTCCATTTTTTTTACTATATTCTCTCCCAGTGTCATCGATATGTGGTCTTTATTAACATTTGTTTAGGTCTGTCTCTAATAGTGTAACTGTACTTTTCTATGTCGGGCTTTTTGGTTCCTCTTTAATGTTGTAGAATGTGACAGTATGCACCAGGGTAGCCAGACCTACACTCATGTTAGAGCTGTAAGTCTTATACATGTAAATGTATTATTTATTATGACAACAAGAGACATTTTTAGAGCTCTTTCTGATGGAGCAAATTAAGGTATTAACATATCTTGTGGATAAGAAGTTCAAAAGTTATTGTTTAGTCAAGATCATTTGGCTGCAAAATCCAGACAGGAAACCACATGTAGCTGTGTGTTCAATGTGAGCCTGATTTAGAATGAAACACAAGCGTAAACCATGCTTGCCAACTCTCCCGGAAAGTCCGGGAGACTCACGAAATTCGGGTCAGTCTCCCAGGCGAGCTGGCATTTCTCCCGGATCCTAAATATCGCCCCATTTAGGAGGGCGGGGCGAGGCAAATCGCGCCATTTTGGCCCCGCCCCACAAATTGTGGTTTGCGGGGGCGGGGCCAATATGACACGATTTGCCTCACCCCGCCCCCTCCCGCCCTCCAGTCACGCCCCCGGGAGTTGGCAAGTATGGCGTAAACGTAGTCACGAACACAATTGCTATGAATAATAAACCTGAATAATAATACAGCAGAAATAACTTCCTGACATGCATTCAAAAAAACTAAATCTTATCTGTGCTACAAAACGTTTGGCAAATCTTAATCTATGGCCGAGCGACTAATAAATTCCTGAATCATTCTCAGACATCTAATTACAAGCAGTTCACTAGTTCGGGGGTCCGACCGACCTCTCGCAAATAAAAACACTTTTTTAGTTGTACCTTGTTAAATCTAAAATTCTGACCCAAGTCAGCCTGTGGTGTCAAGTATATCTGGAAGCGCTTCAATCAGCTGGAGAGAATTGACACAGACCAAGTTCTGTATGCAAGGAATATTCTCTAGTTTATTGATACAAAGATACAGGTTTTTATAGGCTACTGAATAAATGAATCCTACGTCATATGCATACAATAGTTTATACCACTAGTTTATGAGAAGCGCTACTGATTAACTTTCTCACGTATTCTTGAGGTGTTTACTTTTCTCCCCCTTCTAAGGACAGATGAGCCTATTATTTCTTATCTCAAGGGGAGTTGGAGATATGCTATGTGCAACACCATGGATACAGTTCCCATACTACCAGCTGGATATGAAGCTCATTATTGTTTTCATAACTGGTTACATTCTTCAGGTGTTCCCTATTAGTTCAACTTCAAGGCCATAGGCTCACATATTGCAAAACTGCAAGTTAACAGAAAAATGAATAATCTCTTCTAGCAAATAATATTTCTATACAAGTTACAATAAAATGGCTGAACAAAGGCCTTATGAGGCCTTAACAAAAAATCATATTTAACATTTCCCATCTTTTATTCAATTTTCGACCCTTTCTCCTCCTACCTACCTAATCCTATCTATAGAACCACATTCTTAATAAGCAGGTACTTATACACATGTAGGAGGCCACATGCATAGAGTTGGTCCCCTTAGGAATCTGTCAACTCATCCCCCACTAATAAGCCTGTGATCCTCCCTGTCCTAACTTGATTTATGAGGAGATGCATTTTGGCAAATGTCCATGTCTAGAAAAGATGGTTTCTTAGAAGATGGTTTCTTAAAAGATGGTTTCTTAGTAGGTAGTTAATGAGTCTATAGTAGTTCTGCAGGCCTTGCATGTCCTTTGTTCAATCTTTAGTAGTTTCTTGTTGCAAACTCTGCAGTTCTTTGGCTTTGCTAGTCCAAATAATTCATGACACTCATAGTCTGGTCAGGTTTCAGAAGTAATTTCTGTGATCATCAGAGGTTCGGGATTTTCAGTGGTTCCCTTTTTGGAGAGACAACAATCAAGTGTCAGTAACTTCTTAATCAGCCATATATTTAGTTTCATTATCACCTATACGATCAACAGGATTGCAAAACCATTTGCTACTAATGCCAATATTTCCAATATCCAACATGAATCATTACTGACAACTTTACCAATGAGGTTATGCATCTGCACAAAGACATTTTCAGAGTTTACTCTACTATGAGTGCAAATTGTTGAGCACTCCTTCCCATATGTTTCTCACAGTGGCATAGGCAATATGTCACTTAACTGTCTGTTTCATACTGGGTTAGGGAGGCCTTAATCCCTACTTCAGTCACAATTATTCTGGCAAGACATATCAATACAATGAGACAGTCATTTCTATTTATCAGAACAAGACTCCCCTGATTTGAAGACTTTGCAGTGTTATGCGTGAATCCAGGTGTCTCTTTCCTGTACTTTCACTGCCATGGGAGTCGTCAACAGGACTTGATAAGGACCCTTGTATCTGGGTTCAAGACTTCTCCTGATGTGCTTTCTCACGACCACCCAGCCCCCCAGGGTGCAGTTTATGGGTACCTGTATCAAAATTAGGGTTTGCAATGGAGGAGAATATTTGACCATGTATTTCAGTTAGTTGTTTCTATAATAAGGCAACATAATTCAACAAATCACTATATACATGGTGTAGTTGCTATGGAAAATAACAGCCTGTTCTGTTTGCTGTGCCAAACAATATCTCATATGGTGTTAAACCTGTGTCTTTCCTAGCAGTATTTTTTACTGAGTGCAGGTAAACATGAGATCCATGGCAGACCTGTTTCAGCCATTATTTTCTGCATTTTCAATTTCAGTGTACCATTAAGGCGCTCCATACATCCTGAACTTTGGGATCTGTAGGGGGTGTGATAGTTTCTGGAATCCTTGCCCCGTAAAGTGTATCCCTCTGTCACTTACAATGACCTCTGGTACACCATATCATCAGATTACCTCATTCGCAATTTTCTTGGCTAATGCTTTAGCATTTGCTTTTCTATACAGCCATGTCTCCAGCCAGTGACTAAAGAAGTTGACACAGACAAGCACATTCTCAAAGCCCGAGCATTTGGGAAGTTATAAAGTCTATCTGTATCCTCTTATAGGGATATTATGTCTGGGGTGTGCTTTTCCATAGGACAGACTTACTCGGGTTACTTTGTGCACAGACTAGGCATTCTGCCACTAACGACTGTGCTGCTTGGGCGAACCCTGGTACTATCCATAAGCTGCTAGTGAGTACAACCATAGCATCTTTTCCCAGATGCACTTTCTCGTGTGCTATATTGGCCATAATGGGATAAACTACTTTTGGCAGACACAAACGCTGACCTTTACACCACTCCTTGCACTTCTAGTGCTCCATGTATTGCCCAAGTCTTTTTCTTATTTTCTGTTGCTTGTCTTTCCATAAGTTGGAGTGTGCTCTGGTCAAACAGGGGTCAGGGGGTCACCATGTAAATAGACTCCCCTTGGGGTACTGGGGCTATGGCGGCTTCTCGTGCGGCCTGGTCTATTTCACTTAGCTTCGGGGGTAGTATCTCTGTGTGTGTCTTCACCTTCATCACTGTTTGGAGGACAGCTGGAATGCAGTGAACAGTGCCCTGGTATGTTCATCATATTGACTGGTTTGCTTGCTGAACCCATAAGGTCCCTACTTTTCCATACAGGGCCATAATCATGCGCAATTACAAATGCATAACTTGAATCAGTGTAAATATTTACTCTTTGTCCTTTTGTATATATGCATGCAAGTGTCAGGGCCTTTAGTTCAGCTTCTTGTGCTGACATGTGACTCGGTAGAGTCTGTTGAATCACTATTTCTGTGTGTGTGGTTACAGCACACCCTGTATACGGGACAGGATCTATGTGATAGTGTGAACCATCTACAAAAATAGTGATGTCTGCATCTGGTAATGGTTTATCTTTAATGTGAGATAAAACCAGAGATTCTTGTTTCATTAGTTCTATGCAATCATGTTCAGAAAAATTTTGTTTGCATTTTTTTTTTTTCCTTTCTTTCTGTTCAAGCTGGAATGGAATTCCCCCAAATCCCTAGGGTAACCCCAATATATACAGGTACTTCTCCCATCTTTTGAAACTTGCTGCAATAAGGCAGCAGGATTCAACATTGTGCACTGCTTAAGTGTAACGTTACTGGGAGTAAGCAGTGCTACTTCATTAGGATAGGCTTCAGTAAGGAGCATGTGGAATCCAAGGAAAAGGTTCTTGGTTTCTGAGTTCCACAAAGTTTACACTCATTAGATGGAGTGTACAGTACAACGGTTAAGACAGATGTGGTAACTTTAATTCTTCTGGAAGAGAAACACTTAGCTTAAATAACCTGTTAATAAGCCACATCATCAGTTCTATTAGTGTATATAATAATGTGTTGGGCCACAATACTCACAAACACATTCCTGCATTGGGTGTAAACCCCTGTAGTCATGGGTTGCTCTTTTCTTTATTTGGTTGGGTTAAACTTTCATATTAGAATTTTCTAATTATGTATAATGATCTATACATTACTATGGGCCTGAGTCTGGTTCTTCCAAACTTGGCTTTCCTTTCTAGTCTAGTACACATCTACAGCGCACAGCAAAGGAAAATAACGTGCAATCTATATTCCTCCTGCTAATATCAATGAACTCCCCTCTCTGGTCTCCCTTGGACCTTTAAAAAACTTAAAATACAGTTTACTCAGATTCCCCTTGTCTGAAGGTCTTAACATATATCTGTGAACATGAGAGGCTCTGGGGCCTCTTGTGCTTCCTTTTTTTTTTTTTTGTCTTCTAATAAAAAAGGAAAGGGAGGAAGAAAATACACAGTGCGCTCGGCAAGTGTTATATGTCACTCATTTCACAATAGGAGGGAATGTCCTTTGTGCTGTATATCTTCATACTTAGTAAATCTGGCCGGTAACAAATGTTTTGCTTGTGCTTGGTTTCTGTCACAACGTACGATACCGTTAAGGTAACTGGGTGTCCTAGCACAATATCTATACTCTTTTCAAGCACTAAAGCAGAGTAGTATGCAAGTGACCTTAGCTTGCGACCATGTATTTGTGTCAGTACTCCTTGTACATGTGCACTGACTTCATAACAAAATAATGTGAAAGGCTTGTCATAATCTGGCAAAGCCAGTGCTGGCGCTGAAGTTATTTCAGCTTAAAATTGGTTAAACATTTGGTTCTGCTCAGAGGAGAGTATAAATGGCTTGCTATGATCCAGAAGTGCTAATGCAGGAGCACATACAATTGCTCTTAAAGTCTTAAATCTTTTTCATTTCTGTAAAAATATAGAATTCCCATCAATGCATTACCATACCCACAATAAAAAGAATTATTTACAGTATATGACAATTATAGCACAGTAAATAAGGGCAGTAAATGTCTTTACAAACACTGATTTACTCAAAACTGTAATGAGGATACAAATAAAAACCTTTTGCTTTCTGCACATACAGAAAAACCACCTAGTTCATGCATTTGCTATGCGAATAGCACATAAACTCTAATATCTCTTTCCAAAACAAGGTAATCATTACTCAGAAGAGTTTACGTTATTTAAATCCTTCATTAGTTTATACTTATGTTTGTTGTGGTGCAAAGATGGTGCATTGGAAGTTAAATCAATGCAATCTGGATTGCCTAATGGGTCTTTGCAGCTGGAGACCTGTGAATAAAAAAACTTTTGCATAGAGATTAACATTTATTTACTAGGAATTACTGTAACTGTAACATGCGTGTATACTGTTATCAGGTAACCAGTGAACAGCTGCTAAAAGCTTAACTGTGACGCTATGCGTTCCATGCCTTGATTTCCTCAAAGGGGCAGTCCCTAATTTCACAAATAGAGAATGTCAAAGTGACGAGACCTGGGCGAGTGTTCAAAGCCACTCCTTTCTTATCATCTCTTAGTACAGCCCTTTTAAATGACACTAATTAAATTTCCGGGTTTAGAAACATTCAATCTGGAATCTTGGTTCCAAGTATTCAACCATTTTAAAAGCAGCACTGTCTCATAAATCAGAGTACTCTCGTTAGACACAATACATTGTGTCTGTAAATCATTCAACATTTTCTCAACAAAATCTCTCTCCCGTGACCAAATATTCACACATATTTCTAGATTCTGTGATTTTCGTGTTCAAAGCAAAAACACATTCACCTAAGTCTCGCTCACAGACGACATTTTATCTCGTAACATTTCTTTAAAGGCATAACAAACCCTCCTGATTTCTGAGAACATTCATCAGCGCCATTTTAACACAGATAAAAACAGCATGTAAGCTCACTCCCACAATTCTCAACTTCATTAAAGAGAAAGCTATATTTCTGAACTTCAGAAACAAAATTATTTTGTTCAAATACAGAAACGGCTTGTTGGATCCCAGCCAGCTTTGTTCTGACACTAGTACTTATAGTGATAATGTACATTATTTACAATCTTGTCCGTGCAATCGGACCAAACATTTTAAAACTTCTTTTGTATCTTTTTAAAAGCTTATCATTAAGCAATGAATGTACAACTTTTTCAACCTTGAAACATGTCTCTTGTAAAAAACGGACAAGACAGACAAACATTGTGATTTAAAGTAAATCAAACATCTCCCTTATAGAGCACTAAGACATAGAACAAACAATGTGAATTATCACGGATCTCTCTCACACGCAGTAAGACGGAGACAAAACTCACATACAGAGAAAGAAAACTTAACTGACATCTTCCAGCCTACTGCTGTGGAACTACAAGTCCCAGCATTACACTAAATACAAGTTAGCTTCAACATGTTATCATCAATCAGCACTCCGGACACATTTTTTCAATTTTACATACATTGTCAAAAAACAAAAAACAGTGTGCTTCTTATCTCAACACACTGAAATCATTTACACAGAATAAGGGAGGGGCACATTTCACTTATTCAGCTGCACAGGATCAAACATACATTTATAATATACAACCTACTTGATTCATTATTCAGCTTCCGATGCATTTAGCATATCCACATATATTTCGACTTTTCAGATCTCTTAACTTTCCTGTGCCACCTCAAACAATCTCTTGGGGTTTGATCTCAATACCCCTTTGTTCTTGTCACATTACCACTTGCAACACCTTTGTTTCTCCATCCACACATATCTTTGGCTATCCCCGCTTTCTTGAAAAATTCCCTGCAGACCTTCTACTCCCCCATTTCTTTTAGTCTTTGTGCATCATATCTATGAGGGAGCTGCTGTCATTTGTTTACTATCTATATTACTCGTATTGACAGTATTCTGTTGAGTCCAAATCGGGACTCTTATCTAGTTTCTGTGGGTTGTCCTTGCACTGGACGTCCCGTTCTGTGGACTCCTTGTACTGGATGTCCGTGCTAAATAGCTTCTTTGACAGTATCTGGGACGAAGGTCTTTTGGAAATCTCTCTTACACAATTTGGGCAGATTACAGAATCTCCCTTCTTTGATATACCTCTGGGGATGGTGTCTAAAATGTTCACTCAATGTTCAAAACAATAACTCTCTAAATCCCTCTATTCCATTACATGCTTCTTTGATCAATGTCTTATGTGACTTTTATGCTTTATACATCATACATAGGTACAAACACATGCACTCAAAATTCAATCATCTTTCAAAAATCTAATCAACAATACAATTACAGTAAACAAATTGGGTTAATACTGTATTATATTAATCAGATGATACTTGAGACTCACAAATTCGCGTGTCAGGTGCCTCAGACAGACATGAGGTGACCCAGACTAGGAAGACCAACGAGTAGAAATCTACTGACCGCGGATGTTGGGGTTCAATGTGCTGGGAAACCTCCGTTGTCTGTCTTGTAGCCTGCTGGACAGCGAATCTCTGTGGCGACCTCCAAGTTGTTAAATCTAAAATTCTGACCCAAGTCAGCCTGTGGTGTCAAGTATATCTGGAAGCGCTTCAATCAGCTGGAGAGAATTGACACAGACCAAGTTCTGTATGCAAGGAATATTCTCTAGTTTATTGATACAAAGATACAGGTTTTTATAGGCTACTGAATAAATGAATCCTACGTCATATGCATACAATAGTTTATACCACTAGTTTATGAGAAGCGCTACTGATTAACTTTCTCACGTATTCTTGAGGTGTTTACTTTTCTCCCCCTTCTAAGGACAGATGAGCCTATTATTTCTTATCTCAAGGGGAGTTGGAGATATGCTATGTGCAACACCATGGATACAGTTCCCATACTACCAGCTGGATATGAAGCTCATTATTGTTTTCATAACTGGTTACATTCTTCAGGTGTTCCCTATTAGTTCAACTTCAAGGCCATAGGCTCACATATTGCAAAACTGCAAGTTAACAGAAAAATGAATAATCTCTTCTAGCAAATAATATTTCTATACAAGTTACAATAAAATGGCTGAACAAAGGCCTTATGAGGCCTTAACAAAAAATCATATTTAACAACCTGCAACTAAGTACCAGTCTGAATCTGTACACAATTGCTCAATATACAAACATAGGGGCGTATTCAATTGTCGGCGGAAACGCTGAAAATCCCGCGGTCCGTGCACGATTACCGTTATTACGGTAATCGTATGCGGAAAAACAGTTAATACGGTAATTTACTCGCTGGATTTCAGCTTGCAGCTCCCTGAGCCGCTAGCTGAAATCCAGCTACAAATTCTGTGTCACGGAAAAACAACAATTGAATATGCACCATAATGTACATTTCTTACATTAGATCGTACCTTCCCTGCCCCGTCACGCAAGTATCGTAAGTACCAAAAAGTTTCAGGTCTGAATTAGAACTGAGGTATGGAAACTAAAAGCTGTGGTTTGGGTACATAACCATTTTTGGATTACTAAAAGTTAACAAAATGAGTAGGTGTGGTAATGTGCAAGCAGGTGACATAAAGGGGTAGGGACAAGGGTTCAGTTTAAAAGGACTGGGGTGGAGTTATTGCATTCTTTTAGCCCAGGACAGCAATCACTCCTTCCCATTCCCAAGTCCTGGTGCAAGTGTTCGCTGCCTGATCGAGGTACAGGTTTTCATGCTTCATTACGATTAGCCCAGAGGGATGCGGGTTCCGGGTTACCTGGGGACGGCTGTCACATTAAGTGAGTTTTTGGATGGACAAGGTCCAGTACAGTGTTCTCCGCCACCATAGCAGCTACGGTTTTATTTAAATAAATAAAAGTTATTTGCCAACAGGTCAGTGTCGCGTCCTTTATATTACTTAAGAGTTAAGGTTAAGACTAAGGTCTATTGGTTATTTTATCAACCATAAGCATTTTATAGCCATAGTTGTGTACGTTCACTTTCTGAGCATGTGTAGTGCAAAAAATGCAAATATATGCTACACAAACAGGTGTATGTCTCATTCTGAATCAGACCCAATGCCTCCATCTATGTGATTCATTTGTACTTTGACTTTAAAGACTTTGGAGAACATTTACTGGTGCACTAGTACCTGAGCAAAAATATGCTATTTATTAACTGTACTATACAAAATGTAGACTATGATTGGTTAGATATAAAGAGCTGTATGATTTGTGGTACTTGGTAATATTTGAAATCATGTATTATGTAATAACTATCACAGGGAAGTTGCTGTGGATTGGTGAACAGGAAAAATGTGGCACACAGGTTGCTTGTAGTGATTACAAATAGGTTTTATTATGAAGTAAAGGTGGAGCCACGTGAGCGATTTCAAAGGGATAAACTATATGGGATCAGCAATCCTATAAATAAATAAAAAAATAAATAAATAAATATATATTTACCTTCCTTGCAGTCTACAGGATATTACCTGGCCAATTGTTTCTTTGGCAGGCCTGTAATGGCTGACGTATAACGTGGTTACTCTGCAGGAGCGTCTGTGTTATAACCTGATAGCAATCACACAGACATGTGGAAAGTCCCAGTGTTCAGACCACACCTGACGCCTTTTCACCGTGAAATAATACAATCTGCTTTTCAATTGCAGTTACCGAGTCTGGTTTAATAAAAAAGCTTTTTCGACATCAGTTAAAAAATGTAACCCGAATTATTGCAATTTGAATAGTAGTGTGAAAAAGCAGACAGAGAGTATTATCTAACTGTGAATAGGCCTCTTGTGGAGTTATAGGAAACATATGCCAGCTGAGGTTTTGGTGTTTTTAATGCTGTGTGACTGAAAAATAATCGGAATTAATATGATTTAAGATAAGCATCTTGGAACGTTATCTACAGAACTGTGGCGTTTTGTAGCTTGTGTGACTCTATCCTAATGGTGGTTTTCTTCCCCTCTTAAACAAGACTGATTCAGCTCTGAAAATGCTGCATTTAGTTTATGTAAGTGGCCGGGTAGCTTTTCCCCTTTACAGTATTATCTCACTGCTTTTGCATTTGGTAGCGATTGATGAGTGGCTTTAGTTTTCTGCTGACCATGTATTCCTCTTATATAGATCTACCTATCAAGCTTTAAAAAAAAAAAAATCGACCAGATATACCTAAAATTATTGCTGTACAGTGCTTCCATCTTTTAAGACGCATTCAAACAGGCTTATTCTCACGTTGGGTTCGGGACAGGATGCAATGTGAGAAAAGTGCTTTGAAGATTGTGTTGGCATCAGGATCATTTCTCTGTTCCTCTGTCAGACGAGCAGCAGTGTAATGTGCGTGTCAGCCCCTAATGCTGAGAAATCATCACATTAACAACTTTCTGTTGTTTTGCTGTGTCCTGCAGTTTCCGCTGCCACTCATCTGAACAGTCGTTGAAGATGGCGTTAGCTATTGAATCCTATGGGGAGAGCATTGTAGTAGAGGGAACCTAAGATCCCTCACTGCAGCTCACCTGCTGTTCCCTCCGGTCACTATCACAAAGTGGTACCTTAGGTCCCGCATGCGCAAAGCCACTTTGTGATAGTGACCGCAGCTTTAAGGTAAGTGAAGTCATGGCCAGGGCTGCCTCTGATCGCATGTGCTGTCCTGGGATGATTTATCCATAAATGCTTACAAAAAGTCATCAGTCACCCTTGCAGTGACAGATGGTAATTAACAGGGAAAACCTTGTTAATTAATAAATAGGCCCCTTAAAGTTCTTTCAAGAATGGTCCAAGTTTGCTAGGCTGATATAGCTTACATCCAAAACAGATCCATTTCATTACTGAATTAACCTGGCCTCAATTAATTAATGCACATAAAGCTAAGCCTTGAAAATGATTCAATCAGAAAGTCAGTGGTAAATAAAGGAGCAGACAGATATCTCCCTGGTGAAATGTATTCCTACTGCCTCATATAATGGAGTATGCAATTTAAATTTACTTACTTACTAGTGCTGGCACCACTAGGGTTGGTTAAGCTGTTTGGGGGAGGGGAGTGTGCTGGTTTTTTTTATTTACATTTCTTTATTTTCTTATTTTTTGCTACAGCAAAGTTGAGCCTACCAGAGTAAGGTCATGTTCATGCTTTTATGTTCTCTGCTGAGCAGGAAGTAGCCATAGTTAGGTTTCTAGGAGATATATCTGTTGTGGTTCTTCCCCCTGGTGCAGGATTCATTCTGATAATGATGACCATCATCATGGATTATGCACCAGGGAGAAGTACCCACAACAGATTTCTCTCTTATTTATGAAACAGTTTATCCATCAAAATCTCCTGATAACGGCAGTTTTCAGAGGACAGACGCATATTTAAGTAACGTTGACATTTTATTAATAGGGCATCGATTTACGGCCACCTTCTTCCAATTTAAAAGCAGTCCTCATAGATGTCTATGGGGACTGCTATTTTGCACCATTTAACAAGTTCTGAAAATGAAAGGTTTTTCGGAAATTGTGTCGGATGGCGATAGCCATTGAAGCCTATGGGGAGAGCATTGCGGTAGAAGGATCTTTGGATTCCTCACCGGAACTCACCTGTTCTCCCCTCTGGTCACGATCGCAAAGGTGACAGGACTTCGCAAGAATAGTAGTTTTTTTTGTGACTGCTGTTCCTAGTGAAGACTTTTAATAAATAGTCACAATATTCCAATCTTTATCTTTGCGATAGGGATTGAAACGGATCATGTAGAAAATGTGGTGGATACTAAATATGCTCCCTAGAGGCCTAACTAAAGCCACTTCCCCCTCAGCATAGCACGTTACAGGGGCAAACGCAGGATTTTTAAGGGGGGTTTCCTCCCCCCCAAAAAAAAATTGGAGCAGCAGCTCCATTTTTAGCGATGCTGTACTGTACAGCAGCCGCGGCAGTGCTGTACAATACAGGGCAATGTTTAGTGCCCGATTGTTCGCGGAGGGGAGAGGTTTCTGGAGAACCAGAAACCCTCCCCTGCGTTAGAGCATGAACACGTCCTTTCTCTGCTAGGCACATCCACAACTTTCCCTGTTCCGTCTCTCTAGGCATGGAGAGGCGGAAGGGGAAGATACGTCTCAAACTTTGAGCAGACAAAGGTGCTCTTTGCGCTTACAACTCAGACTTATATCCAACTCTAAATGAGGCCCTTACACAACATGATTATTTTTGCCTTTAGTTAGCCTTTTGTCAGCGCAGATTGAACACACCATTGTTTACTTCTGTTACAGAGAACAAAAAATCCTCACAGGAGGAAAAAACAGGAATCGGTGCGTTGCCTTTTTTTTCCCTCACAAGGATATTATAAGATAATTGTGTGGCAACGCAATTTTGGCCATCACCCACAATGAAGTGATTTACGGCATCGCACAGCAGGTGGGATGGATCATGATGATGCGATTTGCTGCAAACCGTTTCATCAAGCACCACCCACAAGTGAAGTTGTTGGGATGCGGGAAGGTGCCCTGTTCTCCTGGGAGGGCTCTCCAAAATTCAGCAGTCTCACAGACGTTCTGTGAGAGTGGGCATTTATGTTATGTTAAACCTATCAATTTTTATTTTTATAGTGCTCCCTTCACCTAAACACAGGGGAGGCAGCCATTTTGTGGGCTGAACCAATATTCATAAAAATGCAGCCTATCAGTTCATGAGGAATCAGTGACCCAAAATGGCTGCCTCCACTAGGTGCGGAAGAAGGGTGCACCTCACTGCTGAACACAGGGAGGTCAGATAAATGAAACTTCAAAAATCATACTGTGTACTTCACTAATTGCAGTCTTACAAGTTATATGAAATAATACAACAGTTATCTTGGCAGCCATTTTTTACACGTGTTGCTTTCAGACTTGTCCTAGACCTTAATTATCCCTTGCAGAATCCTGAACAAGATTATCCTTGTAAATGTGCTGGGGTTTCATTTTGAAGCAACTGATCCAACAGAAGAACTTTGGGGCCCCCAGGCCTCTGTTCTGCTGGTTAATTGATTCCTGCTAATGATGTTTACTTGGTTTATTTCCATCTCAATCATTCTGTAACAGTGGTGTTAACCCTTCAGCTGCAGACGGCGGCTGCTGTGCGGTCTACAGTGCACACACATATCCTGCAACCATTTTCCAGGGTTATAGTGACGAAGACGAACAACAATAAAAAAGTCTCATTATAAACAGCCAAAGATCTTTAGATTGATGCATGTCATTGTTAAACAGATGCTTCATACGACTGCGCGTGTTTTATGTTGTTGAGAGATTTTATTGTGCTGTTAAAAAGTTAGTTGTAGCACCAGAGTTTGTTAAACACAGGTTTTATTGCATGTATTATGGACTCTGTGCTTCTAATATAGTAACCTTAGCCAAAGCACATTAATGATATAAAGCTGCATTTTATATATAAAAGGACAAGGCTCAGGATTAAACCTGACGAGGGGCCCAGATGACTGTTTAGCTGCATGCTGTATACAGTGGCTGGTCCGGAAATGGGGGGGGAGGGGGGGTTGGGGCAATTGCCCCCCTCCTCTAGCAGCACAAACATAACTTATACATTGGCAAGACGCTAATCAAAGGGGGCGGGCCAATTAGAACCATGGGTAGCCAATCAGAATGAACAGGGGCATGACTATGCTAAGTCACCCCCCCCCTTCCCAAATTAAAGTCTAGGTCCACACCTGGCTGTATAAGCACTCTTTATTATATATTTAGTTTACTAGGTCCTACATCTGTCTTACTTGTTGCTGCAAATTGCACTCCAAAGACATCTAGGCTATATTTATCAATCCTAAATAGGTAAAGTGGAGATATTGCCCATATCAACCAATCAGATTGTAGCTATCATTTTCCAGAATGTACTAGATAATTGATTGCTAGAATCTGATTGGTTGTTATGGGCAACACCTCCAAGTTTCTTTTTAAAGGTTTGATAAATCCTCTCCCTAGTGTTGTTAGGTCAAACATGCATACTGCAATGCAATAGATCTAATGCAGCATGGACCCGGGATGGTTATAAGATGAAATAATGTGGTGGATTATATTTATCAGAATTGTTAGGCTAAAGCATACTTGCCTACGCCCGTAGGAATTTCCGTGAAGTTTACGAATCTTGGGGAGTTCTTCCAGACTCCCGGAAGAGCAGTTATCCTCCCGGGTCATGGTGGAGGCTTAATTACATGATTTGCACCATCAAGTGAATTTCGGTATTACATAGCAGCGGCTGGGGACATAGTGATGCGAGATCTCCGGGGGGGGGGAGAGTTGGGTGTTTTAAAAGTGGGCAAATATGGCCTAAAGTGATTCATGTTTTCTGTGCGACCGTGTTGGATGTAACTTTATGGCATTGTAGTTGTCTTGATGTTTTATTAAGCATTCTCTATTGTTCTTGGCAGTGCTTTTTTTGTAAGAAAAAAGGTGCCAGAACGCACATCACGTAATCAATCACTGTACACACACCCACACACATCAGTTGTGTATAGAAACATAACGGTCATCGCCCGCAGTAAGCACCCAGCGCGCGACCACACGACCAATCACAAGCTGAGCAGCGCCACAAGCCGAGCAGTGACATCACAACCAGCGCGGACGAAGTACGCGTGAATCAGACTCGACACACAAGCAGCCCGCATGCACCGTTTTAATTATTTTGCCACCGACCTGCTCGCTCGACAGGGCGATTCAAGTCCATGTGGACCAAACACCAAATGTTCAAAAGTTACTTTTAAAACTCGAAAAAAGGTGCCAGAACTCAGTCCCGGAGAGTTCTATGACAAACAAGCACTGGTTCTTGGTATATGTGTAATTGACTACTGGATGTAGTACTTTCTCGACTTCTGTTATATTTTGACAATTTTTATCAACTGAATTAAAAATGAGTTAATAAGGCAACCATGCACAGTAAAGGCTTGTATTTACTAATAGGTTTTTCTTTCACATGCGGATTGCATTGATATGGACCAAAATATAGAACAGTCTAATGGCTATGGGACAGGGGCGGATTGGCCATAGACCTTACCAGGGGGTTTCTCGGTAGACCGGAGGCCGACTGATGCCTTTCAGGTTAGTTTGTTTTTTTTAAAAAAAAAATTTTTTTCAATTTAAATAAAAAATAAACCAAGAAACATATTTTTTTACACTCGGCAGAGGAAGGGGTGGGGTTTCCAGGGGGTGGGTTCTGTCACCAGTGCTGCCTGGATAAAGATTTTGATCTTTAAAAAATAAATAAATAAATAAGATTTCCTGCTTAATCCCTCCGAGTAGGGCTTCTACCTCCTCTCTGGTGGCCCTTCCCCACAAGTGCGGCAGCGGTACCCCTTCTCTCTGCACTATGACTGTGAGACTTCAGACATTTCAGACAGAAAGGAGGAAATTCGGAGACATCACAGCCCTCAAGCTACTGTAAAGACTATACCGCCTCCCCCAGACAAGACTTTCTTTACGAGGGCTACTGGAGAATTCAAGACTCCAAGGGGGGTATTCAATTAGGATTCGCGGCCGCGATTACCCGCAGCTGCACTTGTAAAGTGCCATTACGGTACCCTATGGGGTGCGCACAGAAATCCACGATGTTGCGGTACCGAAATCCTTGATGTTGCGGTACCGTGACCCGTGCTGCCACGAGTAATCGCAGCTGCGAATGCTAATTGAATATGCCCCAAAGTTTATACTAAAGGGATGACTGCATGTGGCACTCACACTACTACTACTGCCATATTGTCATCAGTTTGTATACTTCAGTGGACAGTCTATGTGGCAGTGTGCAGTGTCTGCAACTTCAGCTCAGTGTGTTTTAGAAGCAATGGCAGATGTGGCCAGGTAGGCCTACAAGCAGTCCTATTCTTATGTAGACAAGAACCTCTGGCAAATACCATAGCTGTCAGATTGCCAATCCGGTCCTGATGAGATAAACATAGGTAATGGTCCCCTATAATGTATATGTATTTAGTTAATGAAAAAAGTAAAACAAAAATATCCTTATAATATAGAAAATATGCTAATATATTAAAATTATTTAAATAAACTTATTTAAATAATTGCATTGTAGCTGGCAAAGCTATAAGTATATGCCAGCCACAAATTATTGCAAGTCTAGGTAACTTCGCTAGCTGAGATTGTTAAAAAGTTTAATTCATGTGTTCCAATTACTTCTTTTACAGTTGTGTTGTCTGCTAATCTGCCTGCTGCTGCTAATCATATATAGTTTAGTACATCACAGAGCATCTAATGCCCTCTAGATTATAAGCTCGGGCGAGCAGAACCTTAACATATTTTCAAGGTAGGCGCCATGTAACCTATTGCTACAGTGTACAAACCCTTACCTCCTCTCAGCGCTCACACGGCACAGAGGGAACCCCCTTATTACATACTATAACCACGCTGTATGGCGGCACACAAAGAAAATAATGTTTTTATCCATGCTACAAGTGGATCAGTAACGAGTGAGTAGGGTGGAGGGATAAATTAATATAATTTAGGGAAGTTAATGTTTAGAATAACGTTTGTTATGATGATTGGGTTTGGTAATGAGGGTGATATTTTTTTTTATGAGACAGAGGGAGGTAACGAGGGAGTTAATAATATGAATGGAATTAATTGATTATGTGAAGGATAATTAATATTGAGGATGAGGGAGTTAATGATTATAAAGTAGTTAATGATGTTAAAGGAATTGTTATGATGAGGCTAAAGCAGTTAATGATTTTGAGGAGGGGTTAAATTATGATGAGGGAGATGATATTGTGTGGCAGTCATAAAAATGTGCTTTGTGTTATATTTTGTGGTCATAAGAACACTCTGTTTTTTAGTCACTAGGATGCTTTCTGTATTAGGATGCTGTTTGTATTGTATAGTGGACAGTTGGATGCTCTCTTGTATATCTATCACTTGAATGCTCTCTTTATTGTATTTTGATCACTAAGATACTCTCTGTATTGTATATTGGTCATTTGGATGCTCTATATATTGTATGGTGGTCAGTAGAATGTTTTCTGTATTGAATGGGGTAAGTAGGATGCTCTCTGTATTGTATGGTGGTCACTAGGATGCTCTCTGTATTGTATGGTGGTCACTAGGATGCTCTCTGTATTGTATGGTGGTCACTAGGATGCTCTCTGTATTGTATGGTGGTCACTAGGATGCTTCCTGTGTTTTATGGTGGTCACTAGGATGCTCTCTGTATTGTAGGGTGGTCACTAGGATGCTCTGTGTACTGTATGTGGTCACTAGGATGCTCTCTCTATTGTATGGTGGTCACTAGGATGCTCTTTCTATTGTATGGTGGTCACTAGGATGTTCTCTCTATTGTATGGTGGTCACTAGGATGCTCTCTTTATTGTATGGTGGTCACTAGGATGCTCTCTGTATTGTATGGGGTCATTAGGATGCTCTCTGTATTGTATGGTGGTCACTAGGATGCTTCCTGTGTTGTATGGTGGTCACTAGAATGCTCTCTCTATTGTATTGAGTCATTAGGATGCTCTCCATTGTAGGGTGGTCCCTAGGATGCTCTCTGTATTGTAGGGTGGTCACTAGGATGCTCTGTGTACTGTATGTGGTCACTAGGATGCTCTCTTTATTGTATGGTGGTCACTAGGATGCTCTCGCTATTGTATGGTGGTCACTAGGATGCTCTCTCTATTGTATGGTGGTCACTAGGATGCTCTCTCTATTGTATGGTGGTCACTATGATGCTCTCTTTATTGTATGGTGGTCACTAGGATGCTCTCTGTATTGTATGGGGTCATTAGGATGCTCTCTGTATTGTATGGTGGTCACTAGGATGCTCTCTGTATTGTATGGTGGTCACTAGGATGCTCTCTCTATTGTATGGTGGTCACTAGGATGCTCTCTCTATTGTATGGTGGTCACTAGGATGCTCTCTCTATTGTATGGTGGTCACTAGGATGCTCTCTTTATTGTATGGTGGTCACTAGGATGCTCTCTCTATTGTATGGGGTCATTAGGATGCTCTCTGTATTGTATGGTGGTCACTAGGATGCTTCCTGTGTTGTATGGTGGTCACTAGAATGCTCTCTCTATTGTAGAGTCATTAGGATGCTCTCTATTGTAGGGTGGTCCCTAGGATGCTCTCTGTATTGTAGGGTGGTCACTAGGATGCTCTGTGTACTGTATGTGGTCACTAGGATGCTCTCTTTATTGTATGGTGGTCACTAGGATGCTCTCTCTATTGTATGGTGGTCACTAGGATGCTCTCTCTATTGTATGGTGGTCACTAGGATGCTCTCTTTATTGTATGGTGGTCACTACGATGCTCTCTGTATTGTATGGGGTCATTAGGATGCTCTCTGTATTGTATGGTGGTCACTAGGATGCTCTCTCTATTGTATGGTGTCACTAGGATGCTTCCTGTGTTGTATGGTGGTCTCTAGAATGCTCTCTCTATTGTATTGAGTCATTAGGATGCTCTCTGCTGTAGGGTGGTCCCTAGGATGCTCTCTTTATTGTATGGTGGTCACTAGGATGCTCTCTGTATTGTATGGTGGTCCCTAAGATGGTCTCAGTATTGTATAGCGGTCACCAGCATGCAGTCTGTGTTGTATATCTATCATAATACTTCCCAAATTATTATGCAAAACAGTATAATAGCGGCTTTCTCTCGCAATACAGTTTGCATGGTGCATTCATGGCAGTATTTTTGGTTGATTCGAACAAAGAAGCATGCGTTGTATGGCTAATGTTGGTGTTTACAAGTAATCAACGTTATATTTGAAAGTATGTGTTTTTTTTTTCTTTGAAATCCCCCTAAGTGGTAAAAAGGGCATCGCAAGGGTAGAACCTGTTCGTTGGGGTAAGGGCATATACACCATGGTATGGTTGGGATACCCTAAAGTTTTGCGTTCAGGTAGGCATAGGCAAATGTCATTTATTGTTTTTTTGGTTTTTTTACATACTGCTAGTGAGAATTTAGAATCAGTGGAGGGAATGACAGTGGATGAGACCCCAGTAAGATCAATCTGTCTGATGGTAGACAAGGATTTCCCAGACCCAACTACTATCACTTCAATGCTAACCCTGGGATCTCCCTGCTGCTCCATAACTCACATAACTGATGCGTGTTCTCCACCGACTGGTGTGCTGCCTACTTTGTTTGCTCCGCCGACCAGTGCAATACTTTGATACCAATGTCGTTAGGTGTTCTAACCCCACCTACTTTTGTGTCTGTCCTGACTACATTGGATTTAGCCCCGCCCATATGAGGCCACTTTCAGAATAGTTTCCAGGGCCACTTTAAGTTCCCAATCTGCCCCTGCTATAGGATCATACAATTGCTTGTAGGTTATGTGTCTGTGCAGCACCTTGGGCTGTGTTTCTTTGAAAGCAGCCTACGATACTTTTGTTTGTTTTGCTTCATGTCTCAATAGCAAAATATTGAGTGGAGCGCACTGGAAATTGTGTTTAACCTTATATAGAAATTAGGCAGGTATACCTGCATTTCGGGTCTATTCTAATGTATGTTGTACAATGTTTCCCTGTTTGCCTATGAGCTTATACCTTTATCCTACCCCAAGTGTTACTTTCACAATTGGAGCAACAGGGTTAACATACTTCCAAAATATTTCATAGGCTAAGCAGAGTTTCCTAAATCCAGATCTCGAGATCCACTAACAGGTCATGTTTTAAGCCAGAGGTTACCTAAGTCAGTTCTGAAGAGCTACCAACAGTTCATATTTTCAGGATTTCTTTAATCATGCACAAGTGAGTTAATGTATTTGGCTGGGTCAGTAATTATCCCGCCTGTTCCCACAGACAGAAATCCTGAAAACAGGATCTGTAGGGGGTTTTCAGGGACTAGCCTGAAACACTGTGCTGCAGAATTACCGTTGTTGTCTAGCTATAATTGCTCCTTTGCTGTTGCTCTTTATCATGGCAGGACAATAAGCATGGTTATCCAAGTAGCCGACAAATTATTTTAACATGTTTTCTATGGATGACTTGATCTCTATTATTTTTAATTAATGCCAGAGAAGCCATTAAGCTGGGCATGTCATGTATGCTTTTAATAAAGTTTAACAAGTCACTTTTGTTCTTTCACAGGTGGTTGGAATTTGGAACAGTTCTATGTATGTATTTTGTTTTCAGGTGTTTGTAACTGATGTAACCCTAAAGACCCATTACCTTCAATGTTATAGAGGCATAGATATTTATTCCCTCTGTCCAGATGGGAGATGATTGTCTCAGGGACCTAGAGAACTAGTCAATTCCCCCCATGAACATCTCCTGGTGATTCCTGTTACTCACTGCACTGTCTGTTATAAATCTATTGATCTCCTCGTGTTAGTTACAGGACAAGCGTGCAAGGACAAAGTGTCTTCTGGTGCTGCGATGTCACACACTCCACTGGCAGAGTTAACCCCCTGCTGCTTTGGGGTGTTTGCACATGTCAGAACAAGGTTGTGCGCCATGCTGTACAACATAGAGTACTAATGAGCACGACTACACTTTTCATGCACTCCTCAGAATAATATGGATGGTCATATGAGTCTGCTCACATTTCCTAGGTTGGAGCTGATTAGAGAGTAATGAGTAGCTCCCCAAGGAACCTATGAACAGAAGGAGATGATCAGTCCAAGATTAACAGGCAATAACAGCCCCATAAACCTTCGTCTGCCACATCCCACGTCTGGGGTTGTAATTCTCTGAGTGGGGGGGGGGGGGGTCAGGGAAACCTCAGGAGTGACATAAGAGCACGGAACCAGCATGAGTATAAAATTAAATAATGTGGTGCAATAAATTGATCAGAACTTTTTTATTAAATCATGTGTGATGGCGCTCTGTCCAGATCTACAGTGATGACTGACCATGTGGCTGGAAATAAGTCATTACTTAAAACAACCAAGCAAAATAACATTACCTGAAGTCATATCTTCACTGATAACACACTTTTTTGATGCTAGATAGTTAGTAATATGGAGCCATTTGTTTTATAGCAGTAAATGATTCTTCATCATTGAAAAATCCCTGGAGCTACGTATCATACTTTTCTATATTTAAAGGGGGCACTCAAAGGATACGAGCACCTTTTTTGTTTACTTTGTTTTTCTAACTTAGTTATAATACACTCGAAGGGTCAATTTTGTAAAAGCAAGTCCTTGCCCAGTGTTTTTGTGGTTAGATACACTCCCTAGCAGTGTGTAGCTAGCATTACCATTACCTGTATATGTCCTCTGCATATTCCTGGCTTCCCCCACCATATCATCTGCCACAAATCGCTTTTCACATTGAAGATTTCAAAAATAATAGTGTCAGCTGATGACTCGGCAGGGGGGATGGGAATATATAGTAGAATGGCTGCAATCTGGGGGTATACAGAACACTGGGTCCCCAGCCCACTGAAGAGTCTGCAGATATTATACAAAAATGCACTTTTTTATGTTTTTAAAGACAGGCACATGGTTTTATTTGGAATTGTAGATACAAATGATAAAAAAAACATAACTTACCATATAAAACTTACAGTGGAAGAGTTAGTCCATACAGATCTAGAATCATCCTTCACAAAGGTTTTATGTGGAAGGAAAGAGTGACAGGGAAATTTAAGTCATAAAGTTCCAAAAGAGGAACAGGAGATGTAAAAAGGAACCATTTGACTTAAAATTGACCCATCCTTTTGGAGCATTGTGTACAGATATCCCACCTCCCTAAAATGACAAGCTGACTCCTAGATTTGACTGACCTTTCTGTACATAGCTTTGTCCTCCATCTCTTTAGCATGAAATGTATCCTTTCCCCCATCAGCATAGCACATTTTCTTTATGACCCCTTTCCTCTATGTTGTATAAGAGGATGGCGGCACCTGTCTTTGGCCTAGAAATTTAATTGAAACGAGCGTTTCCATCTCACCATGTCTAGCAGCCACTACTGGGCATTATAACAATCCTGCTGTATTATAAAACTCTAATCAGCGTAACAGTCCATTAAGGAGGTCCTGAAAATGGGCAGCATTATGTTACTATATTTTTTTTTACACTGAAGTTGGAATACTTAATTCAGCGGCTAACAGAGCCGTGACATCTGCAGCACATTGCATGTAAATTGTGCGCACTGGCTTTTTAATAGTGTTATTATAAGAGGCAGAACAGAAGCTTCCCAAGAATCATTTCATAAGAGATCTATTGATATTTTGACCATTGCTTGTTCTAGCACTGACTGCCAATTACTACAGTGCCCTTAGATCTCAAGCAGCACACATTCCGGTTTACATATACCCTTTATTAATTGCAGTAAGTGAAGCTGTGTTTATGGCAGTCAACGTGGGAATAATCAGTTATACCATGAAAATTAGGCATGTTATCCCCAGCACATTTGGTATAGAATCCCGTATTCTTGGTAATAATAACGCCTTGTTTTACATCCGTTTCCTAATTGGACTCTTATTAGTTACACTGCCTTCCAGCCCTAATTGCAGGAACAGAGAATCCCTGTTTGTAACACACAACGAGCCATGTGTCTGTTAGTCTGTTTCTAATGCTGCGTATCTGTCTTCCCACGTCTCGGCTCTACACCAACCTCATTACATTACCATCCGTGGGGAAACCTATCATGTAATTCTCTTAATTAACATTACATGTCATTAGCAAGCAGCCAGCTTAATCTAATCAAGGGCATAGCATAGTCTGTGGAGATTCGGAGGCAGAACATATAATATGTTAATTGTGTTATTGATTTGATGGTTTAGAAAATGTCTTCAAGACTCTCACCTGCTCGGTCATTTTGGAAATGTGAGAGTTGCTCTTTTAGACTGGCAGACACAATCCCCCAGGGAGAGAACAAAACCAACTTTCTTTTTAAAAAGAAGGCAAAGGTTTGTATTTTGTTTATAGATGTGCATTTAATTTGTGCTTTGTATATTAAATGATCAAAATCCATTTCTATGCCCCTGTGTCATAATAATTGCTCCCACACTGACTAAGGTTAATACTGGTTTAATGTGTAAGTGGCATTAGGAAGAGCTCTGAAAATTGTGGCAAAAAGGAAGGTAATTAATGCAATTATCATTAATTTATACCATTAGTATGAAAATAAGGCAACTAGAAGAAATTTACGATAGTAACGACACACATCCATTAGGTGCAGAATACACAGACGATACATGGATCAACCAGAACAATGCAGTAGGTCTTAATGGAGATTACCCATAGCTACATGACCTGAAATAAATTAATGTCCGATCAGGACGGCGCATTTGCACCTGACCAACTTCAAAAGTATTTGTCCCTTTATTGGTGGTTCCGTCCATCTTGCACCCCATGGGCGAGGTGTGGCTCTCTAATGCTTCTTTGTTGCACCCAACTTTTCTGGGATTACCATTATTGTATATTTAAAGAGGTGTACTTAAAGCATGGTTTCGGGCCACCACTAAGAAAGCCTTCATGGTCTTGTTGTCTTGGCATTTGTTGCTTGCACTGAGAGTGTTACATTTATGCATTACTGCTCCAGTAAAGTTGTTTCTATTACATAGCTGTGGTTTTTTTAATAATATTAAGCAAACTTCTCTGGATGTAAAACTACAATATATTCTGGTTCAAAATGTCTCCTATAAGTGCTCTGTAACCCCATATAATGTATTAATATTAATAAATAATATATATAAGATCTATAATATATATATATATATATATATATATATAGCACCTTTGTGTACAGAGGAGCTTATAAGACACAATACAGAAATATATAGTATAGTACAATAAATGCAAAGTAATATCAGACAATAGGAGAAGAGGCCCCAGATGACTTACATTCTAACACCTTCGTCTGCCACCATAGTTGTGCTAAACAAATATAATAAAGCTTGAAACTGTTGTAAGTATCTTTTTTATTCTGTCCCTATTGCACAGGACAAGGGGCTGTCTTTGTTTTTAAACTATTGGAAAGCAACTGTGTCTGTCTCCCTTCTCTCATTTACACACAATTGTCGCTGGCATTAGTCAGAAAATTACAGCAGGAGAGAAGGGAGACAGATTAAAAAAAGGGGTGCGTGTGCGGCCCGCTAATCTACTAAAGAACCGCGCATTACCCTTAAGGGCAAGAGGTTACGATCAGCGAGGCACAAAGCCAAGAATAGCAGCTGGGACATAAACTAGAGAGAAGGATTGACAGGCCATAAAACAGTGTTCACCTGGGGGACATCATTGCTTTAGATACATAGGTTTAACTCTTTGTAAGTGCCTGCATTGGGTTCCCTTCCTAAATGTGACTTTTACCAGTTTGTAAGTATATACTTTGCATTTTCTTTGCCAAATAATTCGTTAATGCACCACTACGAAATAAGTCTTTTGCCGTGAAAACTCTCAGCGGCAACCAGAGATCCCTGGAACCCAAAGGGGACATAATCCATTAAACTCCTAAGATATTACATGACAATGGAGCCATGTCTGATGTGCCCGCTGCCCTGATTACACACAGAGGAGGAGGTATTCACAGCAAGCCAACCATGTTAAATATCCCACAGAGCATAGTGTGCCTGCCAAAGTGTCCCCTTAAGACACTACTAGTGCGCTAGGAAAATGTTTTAGGGGCAGATAAATGGAAATCCAGAGCAGCTCTTGTCTTTGTTTTATTGCAAAGAGCACTCTGCTGTACTCAAATTGCAGCCCATTGATAGAATAATAGTAAAAGTGCCTCGGTTCCTGCACCACGATTAGTAGAATAAGGTCACCTATATAAGTGATCCTAAAAGTAAGTGGACTCAGAGGAGGGGACACTCCAGGTCCTATATTATTTCATGTGCAATAAAAACCGAGAATGTAATTGAGTTGTAGTGACAGTGAACACATGAACCAAGGTTTGCTGCCACACCTGGTCGATACGGGGTTAAGTGTATTTCACATAAATAGCAGTTTCAGCAAATGGCGTACATGTAAATGATGGGGGAGGTCCACCCAGCTTCTGACAAAATGAGTTGTTAGCATTTGCCAATAAATAGAACCTTTCAGAGTAACAGCCATTGATTTTTGTATTATGGTAAATTCATGTATGTGCGACGGTTACTGCCACAATAGCTCTAGCTTCCTGGCAGGTAAGAGGTTAATATATGTGTTGCACAATCCCTGCACTCCAGTGTTGCCACTAAACCCAAAATGCAATATAACATTTTCAGAAGTATATATGTAAAAATGCCTCTATCAAGTCAATATTTCAGATGTTTGATATTGTATGTACCTTATTGTTTAGCTTTGTAATATTTTAGTTATTTAGTTTTAGTATTGGTATTTATGTAGTGCAAGCTGTATCCTCTGTAGTTTTTTTTATTACATCCTCTATGTGGATTCTTGCTGCCATCTGAGATGATTGGCACAGGCTAATGTTCAGATCCTGGCGTTTTCTGAAATCATTCCAGTTTGAACAATTACCTTTATAAATTAAACTTACATGTTAAATTTATTGGTCCTTTTAAAACTGCAATTGTCCTTTGCTCATGGTCTAACCTACCTGACCTGCCTTCAGCTGCAGTCATGGTCCATCCACTGTACTTCTTCATAGGGATCAATGCACTTCTTCTTTGGGATCAGTCGTCCCTATTCCAAATGTTAAATAGACTCTACTGGCCATGTAGCTGAAAACAGCTCAGTTGGGGCAGGATAAGTGCTGAGTGTACCTTGCCTTGGGGTCTCCTGCCTTCAGTTCAGAAACTCCATAGTGCATCCCCCTTAACCTGGTCTCCAAAAACCTTATTATTGCTGTCCATAATTAAATACAGTCTGTAGAATAAGGTGGATTTTGCTTAAATCTAAATGTGTAAACCATTAGAATATAAATGCCAAACTTCATAGAAAAATGACTATTCCTCCCTCATTAAATGCCTTTCTTCATTTACTCTATTCCCCATATATTGACTTCTCCATTGCTTTCCTCAGGCTGAACCCAAAGTTTTATTTTCTGCTAAACTTTCTGGTTAACTCTTTTCTTCCCAGGTGTCAGGATGAAGCTCTGCGCTGCCTTGCGATGGACTGTCAAGGTGTTCATCTTGTGTCTGGTGCTAGGGACTGCTGTCTTGCTAAATCCAGAGGATCCCAACGTCTGCAGCCACTGGGAAAGGTAAGGTCACTGGTGCATTTGTAATGCTTGAACTCTGACATTTGAATAGCTGCACAGAATGCTGTGTGCATAACTACAGCTAAGGTATTGTTGTTTTATATTCAATGTTTGCTCTATCTAGACACTGTTGGTATTTCTGCCTTTAATGAAAATTGACCATTGACTAAAAAGCCCATAAACAATTCTAGAAAGAACTGTCCCAGCATCTGGCTTTAAGAATGTGCTTCATTCCATTAAATTAAAAGGGCTATCCATCTTCGGACAATCCCCTCTTTGGTAAATAACCCTCCCCTGTCTTGTACCCACCACAGCCTATTAATTTGCTTACTTTTATTTACAGTCAATCTGTTTATTTTGTCATCAGCCCTGCCTTGGTTATCTATCTCTAGGGATCGTCACTCTGCAGAACTTTGCATGAACACAGCGAGCAGTGTATTGAGTATGCTGTGTGGGCGGTAGGGCACTGTCCTGCTTACATTTCCCCTCTTACACTCTTGCTGTATTCATTCTAAGTTCTAAAGCACAGATGGGGCTTATATAGGGATTGTAGATCCCTATGAATATTGGAAAGGTTAATCAAATGGGCTCTAGAGACTAAGCAAGGCAAGTACTCGATGGAGCATAGGAGCATTAAGCACTATTTTTTTGTTATCTGTGCTCGAGCATTCACACTGTATTATCCCATTTGGATGAGTGTATAAGACTTGCTATCCACATTGGGTTCACCAATCCCAATTGTATTCTGTTCCATTGGACAGTAGTTACATGAGTGCAGGTACCCTTATTCTAATCTATGTTAAAATGTACTTTAGAATAGTCTGCAATGCATGTTTTACAGATAACCATGGGTACTCTTACGGCTTTTATTTAATACTTGTCTCTCACATGATAGACAGCCTCTTCTGTTTTAATTGAGATCTCATTTTAACTCATTCATCTGATCTGCAAATTGCTTAACTTGGACATAATATCCCCACATTGAATGTGTCTAAAAACTATTGCTGTAAACCTTCTACATTGGCGATCTGGTGCCTTTGACATGAAAGGGGGAAATTCCGGCAGGAAAAGGAGACAGATTCCTTCATGGCTGGAGAGGGGCACATGGAAAATCTGTTTAGGGTCTTCTCTGCACATCAGCATTGCTAGATCACATTTAACAGAGATCTGTTGCTTTCTGATGGGTCTATATATATAAATATATCATGGCTGAGGGGCTGGAGAGACGAGTGAGATCCCCCTTTCCCTAGAACGGCTGTTATATTTTATAAATATGGGTGGGATTTCTGAGGCCATAAAACCCACCACATTGTTTATTTTTGCACGCCAAGTAAAGTGTTATAGGAATCTATTCCCGTGCATCCTTTTAATTTGTCTCAGGTGTCTAAATGACGGGAAAATAATCAGGACAAGAAAAAATATTAAATTATGTAAAATTACCGATACACCATAGGGTAAGATTATTTTCCATGCTCACCAGATTTCCTGTGGAAAATGCAATTGAAAGGAGAATTTGAGGGGCTGCAGAGGCCCCAAATTGGCACCTAGTAAAGATCAACACAGTTGATGTACACCTTCATAGGAGGAAACACGTTCTAGGATATACATATAGATTTGTTTTATATACATTACACAAAGCCCTTTCTAACTGGGTCCAAATGAAAAGTTTTATTTAGTTGCTCTTTAAGGGAGATAAGAAGGTGTGTTTATTAATTAGATGTTAGATAATTATGTTAAAATATATTGTTTTATGATGATGTCTCCTGTGCAGTATGTTCCTTTGTACCAGTGATGGGCCCTAAGCGGCTCAGCTCCTTCCTGCTTTATTTGTTGTTTGTTGTAGCTTGTAACACTTGTATAAAATGCCTGCTGGTGTGTTATTCCAGATAGCTGCCTCCTTCTTTGATTAAATGTATTGTTTGAACTTATTGCTGAGATTGATGGTAATGTGCGGCCAGTGGGCCCGTGCTGCCCTTGAAGTGCATCAGGATGTCTACCACCACTTTGTATTACTTACAGACTGTAGACGTCTGTTGATTTTACTTTTAAGATACCGCCACTAAAACTTCACCCTACACAGCAATAAAGCTGTAGCACAAGCAGATCTGTTCAACAATCTATCAAATAAAATAAATGGTGCTGTTAAATATCAAGGTGAAATGTGCCAGCAATGCACTGGAAAGATCTGTGTTAGAACATTGTAAAATCTGTAACATTGTGAGGTCTCCAAGGACAGATCTCTCTCAGATTCTTCTGGACTTAGGAGGTGTTTTTATACTTATCACAGAGTAACAACCTATTTAACATGCACAGTGATGTCAGAACACAGGGGCAGGGAAATGCTGAATCAGCTATTATTTATTCATTTTCATACAGCACATACGCTTTTATGCAGAGCTGCACATTCTGAAAGTGTCAGTGGCAATGTCCAGTAAATATTACAATCTAGTTTTCCAGACCCATTGAGATAAAGTGACTTCTCTAAGATCATCATGAGCTCTTACCTACTGAGATCCTCCTTCTCCCTAATCAGCAGGGAGCATCTTAAAGTAATCATATATTCTCTCTAGCTCTGTTACATTTTATTGGAAGAGCTAGTTTTTGACACGGAAAACCTTTTACTTTATTCATGTGGTTTAACGTGATTAGTGGAAATATATACTAATAATCACTTTACCACATTTGACATTCAGATAGTATCCTGGGGTGGCTTTTATCGATGTTACAAGTAAGATGGTAGCCCTTTGATGATTATACCAACACTGATAGTAAAAACCCCCATGTACTGCCAGCCAACAGATCCTGATTGCTAGGCCGCCTCTTTGTATGTGATCTGTATTATTCTATATTACACATAATTAAGCTCCACATGCACTGTCTGATGAGTCATTGTTACCCCCTGCTCTGTAAACTTATGTAGCCTTATTTAAAAGTCTAGTAACTTTTTCCGATGACAGCAGCTTTGTGAAACCGACTGTGACTGTTTCAGGACCCCGGAGAGCGAACAATGTTCATGTTTGCGTTACCAAGTATTCTTCAGTTCTGTTCTGTATTTAGTCGTTTCGCATCCAGGATACAGATGTAGTCTATTTTGGCCTGGCAGTAATTGCAACCTTTAGCAGAAAGTTTGCTGTGACAAAAACATTGTATGTTAAACTTGAAAGAGCAAAGTTAGACAATTTCTTTATGAGACTGTGAGTGTCCTAATTTCAGCTATAGGTTTGTGAAGAATGCTAACACATATTTTATGGTCTACTACAAAGAAAATTGGGATTATGTATGGTAAGATTGAGTATATATACTTTTCTGCCTACGTACAGTATGGTTACGCAGACCTTGATGACAATGCCACATCCGATCAGAAAGCATGCATTACACTGTCTAATAGAAACTAACAGCCCCAAGAAATGACACAGCAATGAAGTCTGGATTAAAAAGGCACAATACCACTACAGCTCAGGACCATGTACTAAGTAGGCCCACGAGATCCTGGCAGAGAAAATATTAGTTTATATTTTATTTTTTGTTATGTCCTTTAAGGCACCAGAGGCAAATAAAGTTTAGTCTAGTTAGAACAAAAAGTTTGTGTATATACATATATATATATATATATATATATATATATATATATATATATATATATATATATATACTTTGAATTTGCTGTAATTTTAAGAGCTACAAACACAGTGCGTAATTTACTAACACAGATAAAAAAGGGCAATGTTCAGAAATTTCCCAAACAATTAAGTCACTTAGGATTTCTGTTGCCTCTGCATCTGATGGCTTTACTGCCTTATATTACAAAAAATAGCATCTACTCTATTGCCTGTGCTTCTCTCACTATTTAATGCCATCTTGAACGGCAAGAAATTTGAAAGAATTACCATGAGAGCGATATCATAATCATTCCCAAGGATGAACGTGATCCTAGCCTCTGTGATGGCTATCGACCTATATCACTATTAAATGTTGAACTAAAACTGTTTGGTAAACTGCTGGCAAATAGACTGCCCCCTCTGAACCCCATATTGGTCCACCTCAACCAAGTGTACTCCAAGCCGCAGACAACACAAGGCAGGTGATAGACTTGACTTCTTCAGCCAACAAACAACTTGTGATAGGGTTTCCTGGCCCTTTTATGAGACATACTCTTAACGGATGGCCATTGAGAGTATGTGGAGTTGCTGCATTATACTATAATGCTTCTGCTGCCATCCTTGCTAATGTTGCTGCCTTGGTTCTTTTCTCTATTGATAATGGCACCAAACAAGGCTGCTTTTTGCTCTCTTGATGGACCCCACTGGCATCATGGATCTGCAATGATCACAATATCTCAGGCATACGAGCTGGTCACGCTTTAATGCAGAAATCACAGCTAAGGAGCCTGGAATGTGGTGAAAACACACAATGTTTATTGCAGTATGATACAAACCGGATGGTGTAGCTATAGGGCAAGGATTGCAGGGAGATGCATAAAGCAAATACCAGGAACACGGCTGATGCAGGTAAACAGGTATGAAGAAATCCCAGGGAACAGGTGAACCAGGAGCACAGCAGGGAACAGCACAGCAACATACAACAACAACAATGACCAGCAAAGTATACTGGGAGTGCCAGGTATAAATAGAGAGACAATCAAGTGCTGGTGATTAATTAGTGCAGCAAGGCAACTCCTAGTAGTAGGAAGAAACAGGCACAATAGCAACACCTCTGGTGGATAAGAGGTACTGCAGGAGAAACATTCAATGAACACAAATATAAAGTACAATAAATCCCAGAGCCAGGATTTGCGAGATGAAGCAGCATCCTGACGATACTGCAGAGGAAGTGAAGCAGATCCTGACAATAAGCTTTCCTTGTATAAGCTTTCCCTCTTAACAATTACAAACTCTCTCGCTTTCCTATCCTTTCTCCATCTGGAGCTCCAAGCTTATAGAGATCTGTTTAATTTTAAAATAACGGACAAGTCAGAAAAACTCCCTATTAACTTATGACCTCAGCTCTTACAATCACTCAAACAGAAGCACGACACGGTTTCAGGTGGCATTCTGACAAAATCAAATACCTGGCGGTTTACTTGACTAAGTATTATTATCTGCTCTATATCGCCAACTTCCCCAGCTTGCTAAATTTCCTTACTCAAAATCTAATTGACCTGGCTGAGCTCTACATTTCCTGGTTGGGAAGGATAACGGCTGTAAAGATGAACACCTTGCCTAGGATCCTCTATTTATTTCAAACCTTTCCCGTCAAAGTTGCATCCCCGGTTCTGAAGATACCACAGAGGCAAATTGCTAAATTTTTGGGTCAGGTAAATGCTCCAGTTTGTGCACTTGCACCTTTTACTGACACACCTTGGAGGGCAGATATGGCGTCCCAAACATTCAAAAATACTATGTTGCCACCCACCTGACTAAAGCAGACCTCTTTCACTCTCCCGACAACAGGAGTCCTTGAGTTTGCGGACATTCAGCGTTGGTTACATATCCACTCCCTGCAAATTAGATATCTGTACCACTCCGTTTTGGAGCTCAAAACACTCTATCAGCTCACTCCCATAGGCAAACCGAGGGGGGATTTCCTAGTGCCTGGAAACACCCCTCCAAGCCTGGGGCACTGTATAATTGAGGTGGATGGACCCTGCTCCCGCTTCACACAGCTCTGCTTGAAAAGGGGGAGCTGCGTGCACCTAACAATAGTGCACACAGCATTGCCCATGTATATTATGGGGATAGGAACAGTTGGAGAGCAGCCAAGCACTGTCTAAAATTATAGCCACGCCCCCATGCATGCTGGTCACACCCACTGGTGGCATGATGTGGAAACCCCCCTCTACAAATCCTGTGTTTGCCCCTGACTCCCTTATATAAATTCTGTAAATATAAATCACACCCCAGTGTTCTTATTTCTACCTTTTATCGACTCCTTATAGCTCACCGCCAGCCAGATAGGGATAGATATGAACTAAAATGGGAGGAGGACATGGGGGACACTCGAGCTAGAGGAATGGTCCAAAATCAGGGAGAACATTTCCAAAAGTTCTGTTTGGGTTTGTACTAAAGAAAATGCTTATAAACTGCTTTACAGATGGTACTTGATCCCCACCCGCCTACATTCGAGCTCTCTGGATTCTTTCAAATTTTGTTGGAGAAACTGTGCTCAAGATAGCTCTTTTAGTAATATTTGGTGGACCTGCCCTAAGATTGTGAGTTTCTGGCACAGTATTTATTGCCTAATCTGCATCCTCACAAACACCTGTCCATCTGACTCCCTTTTACACCGTTCAGTTCTGCTCTGATTGGACACATTCTTAATGCTGCCAAGTGCTGCTAGCTGGAAGCAGCCTGACCTCCCCGCTCTCCACGCTACTATTAATAGAATTTGGGAAACTTATCAATGTGAGTTTATCACAAGTATAATCCATGACCGAAATGTTTAATTTCAGGCTATCTGGCACCCCTAGCTATCTTCTTTTGAGGCCACTGTTTATCTTTTTCCTCCACATAGGTATCTAAGTATTTATCTTATATTCTGCAATGTGGACTTTTAGCTCTGTGTGTTAATAGAACCGATCTGGAAATCTTCTTTCCCTAACTTTCCTTCCTGTCCTCCCCCACCTTCTCTTACACACTGCTCCTCAACTATCTAATGTCTAATGGATATTTTAGAGATCTAGACACCTGTGATTTTGACCACTTATGTTGATGCATTTGTTCCATTATGTAATACTGTTTGGTTGACTTGGCTCCTTGCTATGCTTTAAGCACTTGTTTGAATCTTCGTATCCTCTCCCTGTGCTCCTGTTGCCCTTTTTCCTTTTTGTCCCCCCCTCCCCCTTTCCCTTAGATTTCATCTTTCGTTTTTTGCTTCTTTTTGTATCTGCACAAAACTTCAATAAATTATATATATGAAAAAAGAAACAAATCAGACACTTGCTTTGATTGTGTCACTTGCACAAGATCAGTCACAGTTTATTGCCAATTGGTTGTTATGAATTTCTGTCTATTTGCGCTTTTGCATTTTGTTAAAATGCTAAATAACCAGCGTAGTCAAAATCCGAACATAAATACAAAAGTAATGGGTGCGGAAAACAGGGCATTTTCTAAAAGGTACTATTCCTAATTTAGTTTCTTGGCTGCAATTCCCCTTTAAGGTATGATTTATATCGCTGTACTCCATTATGGAATTGTCAGTTCTTAGTATTGTTCGTGTGCGGAGGAAATTGTTTACTCACTTATTCAGAGTGGTGGAGAGGGATAGTCACTATAACAGCAATGACAATGAGACAAGACTCGATGACGCTTTTCCCTAGGTCTCCAGCATGACATTATGATCCTCATCTTCTTGCCATTTATAAGCATAGACTATGGTATTTCAGACAGGTAGCTGTGAAGGATGCTGCTATCTCCCTGTACCAATGTATGGTTTCTACTATTGCAAAAAAGGGCAATCCTATCATGTACAGATTTCACAATCCTTGCTTTTTTTTTGGGCAGGGTGGGGGTGAGGTGATAAACACAGTAAAACAGTTACAGGATCAGATACATGCAAATTATTTTAACCAAGGTGCATTAGTGTCTGAAATCTAGAATAAAAATGCATTTCAGTGCCTGAAGCAGAAAAAACAAATACACATTGGATCTCAAGACATGAAATGTTGCTGGGTGCACATACACACATTTTCTGCATTCAGGGCAAAAAACGTGTGGTCTGCATACTGCACATATATAATGGCCAACTATTGTTTAACACTTTGTTTTAGAGTAAGATTAGACCACACCCTCTTCACAACTCTAAATCAGGTTATGTGTCTCACTACCGCACCAGTATAAAATGCTCCATCAACGCATATAAACTTTTCACCTACAATTTGAATTGCTGAGCTATAGGATCTCATCTCTGTCTGTAGCGCTGGAGACTTTTATATTTCTAGGACCATTTTAACCCCTAAGTGCAAACCAGACAAGTAACCTGTGCCTCTCCAGTTGTCGTGGAACTACAGAATCCAGCATGCCTGCCAGCAATGGTTTCACAACAACTGGAGAACCACAGGTTGCTTATCTCAAGTAGACATTATAAGTTTTATAATGTCATAAATGATTATTCTGCATCATTTTATCGGCGAGAGTTTCACCATGCTATTATAGAACAGAGACGTTAATATAATGCTCTAGGAAAAACTAAAGCACCTGTAGTTGCAGATTTTTGAGGGCAAGTAATTGAAAAGAAAAGGGCTACTGAGACATGAGTCCATATAGACGAAAGCACTTAAATGCAGACATGTGTGCCTCTGTAACCTTACACTTACCTGTAAAGAGTTAATTTTCCCTGTTCCAGGCCGACCAGTAGTAGTTAAGTGGGAGTATCCTGGATTTCTATATAGGTCTCCTCTGTCTGTCTAGACGGCCTCATTATTCTTCACAAGATTCCATCCATCCATCCCTGGTGACAGTTTGGCCTGCTTATGTGAACTCTATGTTTTAACTACATCATTTTCCCATCGTCACAGAGCAGGCACAAATGATAGGAAGTTCACTGCGATTAGCGGCTGATACATATGACGCTATCGCAAATTGCCACCTTCAAGGTAACGGTGACACTTGGTCCTTTGCGTGGGGGATCCCTTGATCTGCTTAGGAGGGCTCGTCATTCTGAGTTTAGAGGGGGCATGGTTACTCTGACGCCAGGTTTAGCGCCGACCAAGCAGTAAGAGATTTGTTCCACATGTTAAGTGGATTAGGGCCGGTTCACCATCCAAGCTTGGTTCGAGTAATCAGTCGGTTAGCTGTTCTGCAGTGCACTTTCTACACCATCAAGTTTTCAGTTATTAATAAGCTGTGACCTATTTAGCCACCTTATATTATTATTATTATTATTATTATTATTATCATTTATTTGTTGGGCGCCACAGGGTTTTCGCAGCGCCTTACATAATACGAACAGTAGACCATACAGGGTAAAACATCACAGAACAATAAACACTAAGTACCAATGCTTCGGAAACTCCGGGCAGACATATGGAGTGAGGGCGGAGCAGAAGAGTCGGTATGAAGACAGTCTATGTGTCTTTATTTTAGTTAAGCTAAGATATAACAATAAAAGGTTATTGTGAAGGGTAAGAAAGGCATCCAGGATATGCAGTTTATTACATTTAGCACGCTGAGTGCAAAATTTGGAGATAAATAAATAAATATGAACTTTGTTAATATATGCTGAAATAAGCATATAAAATGCAACATAACTAAGTGCAAAGCAACCCCTTGGGCCTGATTGATGTTCGTAAGTACATCCATTTGTGTGCCGTATCTTGTGTGCGCATGCTCTCAAGCAGACCTTACGACATGAACATAATCACATCCAATTCATATTCTTATTCATAATTCAACGCAAATGTCACTTACTACTGCCTACGATTTGAGGGGCGGAGGGGGGAGAGAAGGGGTGGACTACCGTATAGTAAGGGTGTATTGAATGCGTTAAGGCACAGATGTGGCTGATTCAAGCCCTCTGTTTCTTGTAAGTACTCATAGTTTTGGCCGTATCATTTGCACCAGCCATAGCGCAGGTGTAAGTGATGACTGGCACAGCATATTCTTTGCTTTAAAAACTACACATATGCGTGCCACTAGCTAGCACAGAACATGTGTATGCAAGCAAGAGAGACTATAAAAATGCAGTTGCATATACATTACACATTATATTTACTGTACAGTTTGAAAGCATCTTGATATGTGTACTGAATGTAGAAAAAAATCCATATTTATATTAATGATTATACTGATATTAGTTCTTCATTTATTTTATAATACACTAATTTTTGCATGCGTTCTGACCTTAAAATGCACATACGCTTGTAGATTTGCACTACATTCAAGTTCCGTGTTTTTGTTTTTTTTTTAGAACTTTATTCATAATGTCCATTAAACATCATACAAAGACCAAATATTAACTTTGCGGGCCAAAACAATTTTACTGCTTATAATTCAAAAATGCAACTTGCGTACAAGTTGCGTCCGAATATGACTCGGGCCCAGTATGTGCTGTTGTGTACTATATTTATTACATTGTGCTGTTGTATACTGCAGTACTTTATGACATTAACACATGTATACACAGAATAATAACTGTAATATATTCTTGAACAAATAGTCCGAAAATCACCCTGACTTGAAACCACATTGCTTTATGGAACGTAAGTATATGGGAAAACCAAAGGATATTAAAATGTATCCTTAACTAATGTAAATGTTCTTTATATACAGCAGGCTCTCTTTCATCCTTGGTGCTATGATATTACTGCATGCTTTGCTTTACACCTTATCACGCCATAGTGTGCCAAGACTCTCACCCATCTCTATAGTCATGTGCTATTGAATGCAAAACATTTTATTCATGTAGACAATGGGAATAATTTACTAACAAAATGTAATCTGTCAATAGACCGTAAAAGCAGAAGCAGCACCATCAGTATTCACTTAAACCACCTCTTTAGCCACTTAGTATAATGTGAATTCTTCTGTCAGCCATTCTTCTAATGCTTCCCTTATTGTGGCTATGTTACAATCTGATTATAGTGTTTTCTTAATCCAAGGTTTTTCTATGGATCCACTACTTTCTACACTCAGTATTTCATTGTTACTGAAATTCCAGTGCAATCTCACTCTAGATACAGATTGGTACATGTTATAGTAAGCAGACCTCGCATTTTAATATGGGTGTAGCTTCAATGAATTTAGCAAAAATAGGCTGAATACTTCAGAAACCACCTTTATGATAAATATTTAGTTCACATAGTGAATTAAATGTATTAGGGTATTGTTATTATCTGTGATTTCCTATGGAACACATATCTCCCAGATTGTCACTGGGTTCTCTGCGGTCTAGCTGTGTGAAGGATTAAAAAGGTTAGCAATTTGGAATTCCTATAATTGCCTCACAGGTGTCCTCTCTATAGAAACCAGTGAAGATAGAGAACCTTCCCCTTGACCAATTGCTGTAGACCCGCATTAACATGTACCACAGCCATCTCGGAGAATAGATTGTTTTGTTGGCAGGGGTTCCACTTTTCATTAATCTTTTTTTCGTTCATTAATTAAAACAGATTATTCCATGCAAAAATTAAGCCATTTTCTTATATATTGAAAACTCCATTTCCTGAATTATACCCTCCTTCCATATGTCTACCGTGCCATTCAAGTGGTCCATCTGTTTACCTTAAAGAAAAATTATCAGTTGTGAATGTTTATTGTATCATGGTACATGGAAAGTACCATACAGAGAGGGAAGAGACATCTTCTAGTTATCAGAGCTGCAGTATGCCCGGACTCTGCCTACCAGCATGGGCTCTGTAACCAGGAACATACAAGTGTAAACATTGTCTGTGACTGCAAGAATGGGCACATGAATTGGACTTCTGTCCACGTTGCACACAGGGCTGGCATTTGAGTAGGACAATTACATGCAGCCTGAACCCTCTTGGGGATCCCTATGCTCTGGGGCAGTTTCTCCTTATTATTATTAGTTTTTTGTATTCCCGCCTCCAGCTTGTGCTGCACTCACTGCTCATTTCTAGGGAATAACGAGATGTTTTTGACATTGACAGCTAGTAGGCAGCTGCTGGTGCATTGATCGCTTCATTTCTTCTGCATGGATACCAAGTTGAGTCGATTGTGCATACTTTGCTGTATAATATTATTAGGCAATTAGAGGGCTGGTCAGGAGCTGTACACTAGTTATTAAAGACAGCTTGCAGGACTTACCCTAGAAACGAGTGGTGTAGTTCAGGCTGAGTCTTGCTCAGAGTTAAGAACCCACGGCTTCAAGCTGTTGCAGAATTACAAATCCAAGCCTTATATGTAGTTCCACAGTAGTAGCCACCAGAATTGGGTGTCTGTATTATGTACTCGGGATCAGTTTGGAGGTCTGCATTGTGTGCTAGCCATCAGTATGTAGCTCTTATAGGTCTGCATTGTACGCTAGCCATTAGAATGTGAGTCTGCATTGTACACTAGCCATCAGAATGTGAGTCTGCGTTGTACACTAGCCATCAGAATGTGAGTCTGCGTTGTACGCTAGCCATCAGAATGTGAGTCTGCATTGTACGCTAGCCATCAGAATGTGAGTCTGCATTGTACGCTAGCCATCAGAATGTGAGTCTGCGTTGTACGCTAGCCATCAGAATGTGAGTCTGCATTGTACGCTAGCCATCAGAATGTGAGTCTGCATTGTACACTAGCCATCAGAATGTGAGTCTGCGTTGTATGCTAGCCATCAGAATGTGAGTCTGCATTGTACGCTAGCCATCAGAATGTGAGTCTGCGTTGTACACTAGCCATCAGAATGTGAGTCTGCATTGTACGCTAGCCATCAGAATGTGAGTCTGCGTTGTACGCTAGCCATCAGAATGTGAGTCTGCGTTGTACGCTAGCCATCAGAATGTGAGTCTGCGTTGTACGCTAGCCATCAGAATGTGAGTCTGCGTTGTACGCTAGCCATCAGAATGTGAGTCTGCATTGTACGCTAGCCATCAGAATGTGAGTCTGCATTGTACGCTAGCCATCAGAATGTGAGTCGTGGGCAGCACAATGGCTTAGTGGTTAGCACTTCTGCCTCACAGCACTGGGATCATGAATTCGATTCCCGTCCATGGCCTTATCTGTGAGGAGTTTGTATGTTCTCCCCGTGTTTGCGTGGGTTTCCTCCGGGTGCTCCGATTTCCTCCCACACTCCAAAAACATACTGGTAGGTTAATTGGCTGGTATTAAATTGCCACTAGTCTCTCTCGGTCTGTGTGTATGTGTTAGGGGATTTAGATTGTAAGCTCCAATGGGGCAGGGGCTGATGTAAATGAGTTCTCTGTACAGCGCTGCGGAATTAGTGGCGCTATATAAATAAATAGATGATGATGATGAGTCTGCATTGTACGCTAACCATCAGAATGAAGTGTCTGCATTGTACGCTAACCATCAGAATGTGAGTCTGCATTGTATACTAACCATCAGAATGAAGTGTCTGCATTGTATACTAACCATCAGAATGTGAGTCTGCATTGTATACTAACCATCAGAATGAAGTGTCTGCATTGTACGCTAACCATCAGAATGTGAGTCTGCATTGTATGCTAACCATCAGAATGAAGTGTCTGCATTGTATACTAACCATCAGAATGTGAGTCTGCATTGTATATTAACCATCAGAATGAAGTGTCTGCATTGTATACTAGCCATTAGAATGGAGTCTACATTGTACACTAGCTATCAGATGAGAGTCCGCATTGTATACTAACCATGAGAATGTGAGTCTGCGTTGCAACAGAGTTGAGGTCAGCATTGTATACTAGTAACTAGAATAGGCCTCTGTATTATATACTAGTCAACACAATTGGTGTTTGAATTTTATACTTGCAATAGGGGTCTTTATTTTTTACTTGCAACGATAATGTGGCCAGCTTAGCACCCTTTATTTATATGTCACCACAGATTCTGTAGCCCCTGGCATAATAATACAGATAGTACATACAAACACAACAATGAATACAAGGGTACAAGTAAGCAGAATAGTAAATGTATAGATGCAATTAGCATGACATACAAAACAATTCAGCATAATGTGTGACGGACAATAACAGGTACATGGGTATAGATAAGCAAAATAATAAATACATGTATGCAATTAACAGAACAAATTGCATGGCATGCAAAACAGTTCAACAAAAGACATGACAGAGACAAGAGTGGAAAACATTGAATTTACAGATATGAAACGTACAGTAGGTGACACTGCTTATGAGAGCTCACATTCTGAAGGGAGGGGTTAATGAGACAATAGGAGCAAATGAGACAATAGGCATAGTGAGGTCCACTTATGGTGCGGAGGTCTGCAAAAACGCTGAGACCAGGATGGTACCAAGGCCTATATTGTGTATGTTGTATCTTCTAGAGGACAATTAGGTAGATAGGTTAGAAATAGTTTTCATAATTTCTTGTTTTCCACCAGAAGGCATCAGAAAATATAATAACAATAATTACCAAACAATCTTATTATAGGTTAGAGCATATAAATTAATAAAATATATGTCGTGTTCAAAGACATGAAGTACAGGTCTCTGGAATTTAATACATATGGATATATTATTTTGTTATGATCTTTTTCTACTTTTAAATATAAAATGCGTTCCCTTTTAAATGAGTTGACATTCTGAACCTGACTTTATCAATAACAGTGTTTTGTTTAAGAGGTTATCTATGATATGTGCTACATAAACTATATCTCAAAAGAAATAAATGAAAATGTTGCAGTGGAGGCCGGGGCAGTCTGCACTCTTTGAAATGGAATGTTGCGTTTCCTTGAATGGACAAATGACCTTCACATCTCCATGTTAGTCTGTACTTCAGATTCCGTTTTGAAGTGGGAGCAGTGCGTGCTGAGCTGATGCAATGCAAGGGTGATGTTTTGTAACTTTTATTCCAATCACAAATGGAAGGTATTGATTTTGGGAAAGCAAAGGCAGAGTGGCAGGCACCCAATCGAGGAGAAACAAAAATGAAATACCAGAATTGATTGGTTCCACTGACCAGGACGACTTTCTTACTTAGCTGGTAATATCTCACACGGAGAGCGAGGTCAAAGATTAGGCTGTGAATAGGGAGGGCTACTTTTAGCTACCATGAAATATAAAGTAACTCACATTTCTGAATGTCATCAGGCTCTCCTTGATGGTAAAAGAATGTGAACTATTTTACTACACAAAGAACAAAATGCTGTGAAATCCAGGAAAAGACTTTCAAGAGATAAGATGCAGAGCGCTGGGAGCTAATCCTTGAGTGAGGCAGCATCAAAGCGGTTTGTGCGGGGTAGACGCAGTGCGCAGGGAGCATGATCTGGATTTGGTGGGGAGGGGGGGGGGGATGTATGTTGATGAGAGCCTCTTTCTATCAAAATTCTGAGTTGCTACCAAGGGGAAATCAAGAATTTGGTCTGTGAGTTTTATAAACTCTTTATTTATCAAACAAGATAACAATTTTTTTTACAATAACAATGAGAAACACCGGGATCCAGTCAATCTAGCCATGGGTACGAAGCCTGAAATGGCTCATACAAGCAGCTGGTAGGGAGGATTTAACCACTTGTAAATCTGAATTGTATATATATTACAATGCTGACAGCCTCCAGATGGTGAAAGCACCAATGCTTTAATACTACTAAGGTATCAGGTGACATTTTGTATTTTACTTAGTATTAACTAGTTTAATTTGTCTCCACTGTCACATGTCACATGACGTATCATGACATCATCCTTACACTTGGATCTGAGGATCGCCTCATGTTTGATGTTATTGTCTATCTAACAAGAGACACCTTGCAGTACACCTTTAGCAGGACCAGGAGGCAATGTGATTACCTTGGTTCGGGTGACATTTTAGTAGGGGCTGCAGTTAGCTAGATAAGACAACATATTGTCCAATTTTTACATAATATAAAGCTGATATATCATTTTACATATGTATAAGCTGTACTTTAACCCCCCACCCACTGACATTTATAAATGCATATATGAAAATAGAATAGCATCTTCATGCAGGGTTACTTGTAACTGTATGTTACGCAAAACACTTGAATTATGAACCTTATTGCCTATAGATGTGCATCTGACATGACAAGCGTCTCTCATCAGAATAACAGGGACATCTACCCTGGTTGTTGGGGATCCTGATCCTTCTACTTTCTAACTCTCAGTATCTGACTTCCAGCTTGCTTCTTTTCCCCCTCAACTCATGACATGATCCCTACGCATAGGGGCAGATTCAGTTGGCCTCAATGTTCCTTAGAATATCGCGGCATCACATTTTTTACCGGTAGTAAAAATGAACGCTCGTTTTTGATCGCATCTTTATGGGGTGCAAGCAAAAAGGAGTGAGATTGCTGCAAAAAGATTTCTGCCCCATACAGTATTATTTTATTAGTGTGTTTGTTCCCAGTTGTAAAGAACTGCAGAGTATAACAAAGGTGAAATTTCCCACTGAAAAGTCATCATTATACAAGTATGGCTGAGTATTTTAAAATCCTCACCGTGATCTCATATCAATACTGTTTGTTGTCTAACTCTCAGTCTGTGGCCTGCTTGCCTCTAAGTATGGCTTAAAAACAATGTCCAGACAGCACTGTCTGACATTATGTTAAACTTGTTTCTAGTTGCAATAATCCTTTGAGAGACAATCATTGAACTATTGGGCACTTGGGGCCTCATTTAGAGTCGGACGCAAAGTCCATTTCAGGCGCATCCTGCACATTTCCACTGATGGGACATGCGCAATAAGCAACAGTTCCCTGCAGTTCTGTCTGCTTTTCAGACGCAAGTATACACTGCGACAGCTTGTGTCTCAGTACGAGGGAAAGGGTGGAACTCGGAGTTATGTAGGCGTGACTGTGAATAATTCAGATACTATGGGCATCTACCCGCAAAAACTACCCTAGTCGGATCAAGACACAGGCGGAACACACATCAAAACAAGACTGAAAATGTGCGGTAGGATTTAGGTGGTGCAAGTAGTTAGCTAGCTGCAGGAACTGGTCGAAGCTTGGTAGGGTATCACGAGTGGGAAACAACTGGGATTGCATGCCACCAGTAATACCCTACCAAGCTGCGGCACACTCCCACTCCTACTCTTTCATGTAAGTCTTAGACCGGTGTTGGCTAACCTGTGACCCTCCAGATGTTTGTGAAACTACAAGTCCCAGCATGCTTTGCCAATACAAAGCAGTTTATTGCTGGAAGGGTATGCTGGGACTTGTAGTCTGGAGTGTCACAGGTTAGCCAACACTGTCTTAGACGCTCATTGCATCCGACTCTAAACGAAGCCCTTACTGAGTAAAAACACAAAAGCAAGTCAAGTTTAATTAGTATTCAGAGAGAAATAGTTTATGTAACTAAATCATACCGGTCTTTCCACAGCAATGTTACAATTAAAGACCGTGAGTTGTGTCAAATATGTTCTTTGTTCAACAACACTTAACAACTACCGTGGTCAGACCTAAACTCGCTGGGCAACAAAATTGCTGCACCATGCATCCCTTATTCAGTCACTTTGCTAATAGTTATTGGAAAATTGCAGCGATGCCCGCCTGAAGATGTGTGGCAGGAGACACGTATTTTAAGTGTAATTGAGACCATTTTATTTTTGTCTGCATTTCTCTTTTGATGATATTAGAGCATTCTCTATTGCTGATCTACACGAAAATCCTTCCAAGTTTCCAGAAACCATTAACCTCTCGTCTTCCTCCTTCTCTCTTCCAGCTACGCTGTGACGGTGCAGGAATCCTACGCTCACCCCTTTGATCAGATTTACTACACGCGCTGCACGGACATCCTGAACTGGTTCAAATGCACACGGCACAGGTGTGAACGACGGCTGTGGATTATATTGTGCTGTGTATATTTGGGACACTATATAGCATAGTTAGGGGGATTTGGGGAAATATATAGCAGGGAGAGAATGAAGTGAAGAAAAAAATATTTTATTAAAATAGATTTGTCACCTACACACAGTGTAGACATCAATTTTGTGGTCTATGGCTGTAACTAACCTATTAATTTGCTAGAAAACAGCAGAGGTGCAGAGGGCGACATGTACAAAGTGCCTGGGCCCTGCAAGCCACTGACATTATGGGGCCACTACCAGACTAATTATCATAAGAGCTGACATGAGGCAGAGGTTCCTCTTGAATTAAAATGCTACGTTCTCATAGAATACTAGTTCAGTCCACAGAGTGGCTGCCTCCAGTGTGTGTATGGGACAGGTTGACTTTAATGTTGTTTACTTAGTCAAAAAACATATGGCGCTCAAATGGAACTGGTGATACATATATGTTAATATGATATAATATGACCTTTTTTTCTATGCCTCCTAGAGTTTTTTTGCATAAAAGTTGTGGGATAAATAAACTAACACAGAGGTAGATTTATAATATCTTCTAAAAAAGGAAAAGTAGAGATGTTGCCCATAACAACCAATCAGATTATAGCTATAATTTTTTAGAACGTACTAGATAAATGCTGGGATTATGCAGATCTGAACATGGAGGCGGAACCTTGCACTGAATTGAATCTGCCCCATATAAATGCATTTTTCTATTTAAGAAACATATCCACACAACACTGCCTGACATTTTGTCAAAATTGTTTCTAGTTGCAATAATCCTTCGAGAAACAATCATTGAACTATTGGCCACTTACTGTGTAGAAGCAAGAGCAAGTCAAGTTTAATTAGTATTCACTAACCTTCAGAGAAATTTCTGATTAAAATGTTATCATTATATAAGTATGGCTGGATAATATAAAATCCTCACACTGATCTCACATCACTACTGTTTGTTGTTGGGGACAATATAATATAAAATCCTCACCATGTAGTCGTTATCTTTAACTTATATATTTAAATATTGCAGTTAAAAAAATATTTATGTGCAAAGTGTCCTGTTTATGAAAAAGTTGCTTAGTGTAATCCTGTCGTATCCCATTCTCTGAACAGGATAAGTTACAAGACAGCATACCGACGAGGCCTGAGAACCATGTACCGGCGAAGGTCACAGTGTTGTCCAGGATATTATGAAAGTGGAGATTTCTGTGTCCGTATGTATCATTCTACATGTTTCTATACTATTCTTAGGATTTCTAATGCTGAAGTAATGTCATACTTGCCATGGGAGGTGGGTGTGCGGGGGCAGGGCTTGACGAAAACTACGATGACGCAATATTTGAATCATGAAGACCCCCCCCGCCACTTATCTATTGCAGGGGCGAGAACCGGGAGGTTGCCCTGCTCTCCCGGGAGCCCAGGAGGTCTCCCGGACATTCCGGGAGAGTAGGTAACTATGTGTTAAAGAAAAGAAGTAAATGAAAATCTGAAGTGTCTTTTACATTTCTGTCTCCATTATTGAAGTCATGTTGTCTTACCTGGCAGCCTTTGATTAAATCTTGGTCTCCATAAAAATGGCCACCTCCATAGGGATCAATACATGGATATAGGACACAATTTCTGAACTGTGTCATCATGCCACAGATGGCAAAACCAACCACATCTTGTACTGGCTCAGCATCTGGGAGAATGCCAGACTCTTCAGGGAGTGAGGGAGATCACCCCTATTTCAGAGATATCTGAAATTCAGGGAGAGTTGGCAAGTAAGAGTAATTTGTATTCTCCATTATTATACATATGTCTGTGTTGTTAGAATTCATGTTGTACCAGCACTCAGTGTGTATATATCTATACAGGCCTCAATGAGTTATGAAACATTGCAGTTCTACATCACTCTCTTAATACAGTATCACATCCCATCTGTCCCTTTTGTGCTTTTTCTAGAGTACTTTTCAAATTTAAGGACTATTTATTAAAATTATACTTACCACGACGATAAGCTTATTTTTTTCTCGACTTATTGCAAAAATTAAGTTTCTCCTGAATTTCTGAATATTTAACACTGTTGCAGCAGAGTGATATTGCTAGCTCTGTAGGCCACCCTTCAGCTCTAGTGACCCGGTGGCCCGGCTCATGTAGACCAACCTTGGGCTGGTTTCAACTAAGGCTGGGGACAACACTCTTGTCGCCCTGTTAGTGCGGAAACAAGCATAGATCTTTTGGGTTGGTTTCACTATAGGGTAAAACCACACTTTGGGTCCCTAGGACACCTGCCCATTATACCAAGAGAGTAAAAAAACAAACAACAAACACACACATATGCAGTTTTCAAATAAACTTTAAGTCAGGAAAAACCTGAAAATTTTCCATAAAAAATGACCCCCTCACAAAACCATAAATGTAAGATGCGAAAAGATCATAACCTCCAGCCAATCACAAGTAGCTAGTGTGTAAAACTGCTTGTGGTTGGCTGGTGGTGAAGGGTAGAGCCTTGAGAAATTCTCTTTTTATGGGGATTTTTTTGGGAGGGGAGGTTTCCATTTTGATTACAACAGATGAAGAGAATATTTCACTTTTTTTTAATATAAAATCATTATTAAATTATGTGGTATTTTCTAGGGAGTCATTTATTGGATTAAAGGTTACTTTAAATTTTTTTTTACTCTTTTAGTATAATGAGTAAGGGTCTTAAAGAAAACAAGTGTTATTATAGGCACACTTCAAACAATGTAATAAAAGCTTAACACAAATTAAGATATAAACAAGGAAGGATAAACTGGGCAGTATTATAGCAGAAAAAAAGGTAACAAATTAATGAAAGGGTGTTCTATAGTAGTTATAGTAGTAGTTAGGAGGTTAGATATTTGATGTGACATTCATTTTTGTAGTCTATTCATATTGTCCCCCCACTCTGTACACATAGGTGCACTTCTGTTTTGTAGAGGTATGTCCTGTTAGCAGAGAGTAGCGTGCATATTAATGTGTACTGCTGGGATCATCTACGGACACCAGTTCAAAAAAGGTGTTTTGTGTTGTGTAACCATTACTTATTGTCACTTAGATCCATTGTGTCCTGTGCATTATGTCAATGTAGGTCTGGATTATACTGATCACTGTGTATTGTACTGCAGACCTGGATTATACGGATCACTGTGTATTGTACTGCAGACCTGGATTATACTGATCACTGTGTATTGTACTGCAGGTCTGGATTATACTGATCACTGTGTATTGTACTGCAGACCTGGATTATACTGATCACTGTGTATTGTACTGCAGACCTGGATTATACTGATCAATGTGTATTGTACTGCAGACCTGGATTATACTGATCACTGTGTATTGTACTGCAGACCTGGATTATACTGATCACTGTGTATTGTACTGCAGGTCTGGATTATACTGATCACTGTGTATTGTACTGCAGGTCTGGATTATACTGATCACTGTGTATTGTACTGCAGGTCTGGATTATACCGATCACTGTGTATTGTACTGCAGGTCTGGATCATACCAATCACTGTGTATTGTACTGCAGGTCTGGATTATACTGATCACTGTGTATTGTACTGCAGACCTAGATTGTACTGATCACTGTGTATTCTGGATTATACTGATCACTGTGTATTGTACTGCAGGTCTGGATTATACTGATCACTGTGTATTGTACTGCAGGTCTGGATTATACTGATCACTGTGTATTGTACTGCAGGTCTGGATTATACTGATCACTGTGTATTGTACTGCAGACCTGGATTATATTGATCACTGTGTATTGTACTGCAGGTTTGGATTATACTGATCACTGTGTATTGTACTGCAGGTCTGGATTATACTGATCACTGTGTATTGTACTGCAGGTCTGGATTATACTGATCACTGTGTATTGTACTGCAGGTCTGGATTATACTGATCACTGTGTATTGTACTGCAGGTCTGGATTATACCGATCACTGTGTATTGTACTGCAGGTCTGGATCATACCAATCACTGTGTATTGTACTGCAGGTCTGGATTATACTGATCACTGTGTATTGTACTGCAGACCTAGATTGTACTGATCACTGTGTATTCTGGATTATACTGATCACTGTGTATTGTACTGCAGGTCTGGATTATACTGATCACTGTGTATTGTACTGCAGGTCTGGATTATACTGATCACTGTGTATTGTACTGCAGGTCTGGATTATACTGATCACTGTGTATTGTACTGCAGACCTGGATTATATTGATCACTGTGTATTGTACTGCAGGTCTGGATTATACTGATCACTGTGTATTGTACTGCAGGTTTGGATTATACTGATCACTGTGTATTGTACTGCAGGTCTGGATTATACTGATCACTGTGTATTGTACTGCAGGTCTGGATTATACTGATCACTGTGTATTGTACTGCAGGTCTGGATTATACTGATCACTGTGTATTGTACTGCAGACCTGGATTATACCGATCACTGTGTATTGTACTGCAGACCTGCATTATACCGATCACTGTGTATTGTACTGCAGACCTGGATTATACTGATCACTGTGTATTGTACTGCAGGTCTGGATTATACGGATCACTGTGTATTGTACTGCAGACCTGGATTATACTGATCACTGTGTATTGTACTGCAGGTCTGGATTATACGGATCACTGTGTATTGTACTGCAGACCTGGATTATACTGATCACTGTGTATTGTACTGCCGGTCTGGATTATACTGATCACTGTGTATTGTACTGCATGTCTGGATTATATCAATCACTGTGTATTGTACTGCAGACCTGGATTATACTGATCACTGTGTATTGTACTGCAGGTCTGGATTATACTGATCACTGTGTAATATACTGCAGACCCGGATCATACTGATCACTGTGTATTGTACTGCAGACCTAGATTGTACAGATCACTGTGTATTCTGGATTATACTGGTCATTGTGTAATATACTGCAGACTGGATTATACCGATCACAGTGTATTCTGGATTATACTGGTCATTGGGGAGCTTTATGCAACAGCTGTGGTCTGGAGTGCAAGCTCCGTCTGCTCTGTCCACGCGTTGTATATAGCGGCACTGTATACAGCACCGCCGCGGACGCTTCTTTGACAGCGCCGCGGCTGCTGTATAGTACAGTGCTGCCTAAACTGAGCTGCTGCGCATGCGCGGGCGCATGAGCGGCAGCTCTCTCGCTTTTGTTTTTTTCCGGTGGAAGGGATACCCCCCCTTAAAAATGCTCCATGCGCCCCTGTTTATGTATTATAGATCTGGATTATACTCATCAATGTGTAGTGTAATACAACCTTCTATACTGACCAGTGTTGGGCAGAGTAGTTAGCTTTGCTGGATCCTTGGCTTTTCTTCCAGCCAGAGAACGATCTGTGTGGAGTTTGTATGTTTTCCCCATGTTTATGTGGCTTTCCTTAGGCGTCCTAGCTTCCTATCAAAGTGCAATACTGGAATGTTTATTGGTTTAGGACAAAATGGACCATAGTGTGTATGGTAGGGATTTTACATTGTGAGCTCCAATGTGTCAGGGACTAATGAAAATGATTCAGTATGTTCTGGTAACCCTGTATAATATAGGGGTGCTATACAAATAACCAATAATAATAATAATAGTATTCTGCTTTATATTCTAGTTCATGCCTGTATTATACTGGTAAGTGTGCAGTGCACATAATAGTAGATGCTCACTGGATTGTACTGCACATATTATTGTGTTATACTATTGTATTTGTGTTGCACTGGAGTCTTCTGCTATATTGATCATTGCTTTGTACTTGTTACAACGTATAGGATGGTATTACTATGCTTTATCATTTATGGTTACCTCTTTATATCCTGTACTAAGTGTATAGGAAGCAGTTTTACTGTGCATTATAATTCCACACACCCCAGTTTACTTCATATGAACATCATTCTATAGGTCATTTCCTGTATGTGCAACACCTTACCAGGGTACCATACACAATAATAAAATCACATTTGCTTATTAAATAACTGAAACATATGAATGTATTATAGATGAGTCTTAGCAGTACCGTACACCCACTCTGTTGTAGCTCTTTATGTATCTTCATCAAATATGAATCCTTTCTACACCCTATTCTTTACACAGAGGTCTTAAGGCCTTTATCATGCAGAGTACTAGGCCTAGGGATGGGCTGGGTGTCTGCCCCCCAGACCTGTTCAATTTAAATTTTCTTTACGTGTGGGTACACAGATCATGGCCACACTCGGCGGCTGAGAGTCAAGCAGAAGATGCTCCCTGGCTGTTCCAATTGTGTGGCCGTGGTTACTGGGTATGATGGCTTCTGTATTACAGAGTATATGGCTCCTAGCATGCTGATAGGTGGATGACACTGACAGTCAGGCAGTCCCCAAACTCTGATTGGTGAAGGGCTGGAAATATCCACCAGCCAAAGTGCTGGGAACTATCTAGTGGGTATAATGACATCCCAGCACAGACAAACTTATTTTCCAGTGCGCAGTGTGACCCCATAGTACCGCAGGGGCGGTACGTAACTCATTTAGGTTTCTCCAGATATCTGCATTTTGTCACCAACCGAGGATAGAAGGTTTGCATTATAAAGCCACCAGAGAACTGGGGTCTGTATAGTAAGGCTACCATAGGTCTAGAGTCTGTATAGTAGAGCTATCAGAGATTTCAGATGATCTGCATTATAAAGGAAAAAGAAGTTTAAAAGGTCTGCACTGTAACACCACCAGAGATTTTGGGGTCTGGCTCCCAGAGCCACAATAAAATTCATCACTGAATAGTATTTTGCATTGTATTTCGGCTAATGGTCTCAAGAATTACCTCTGTGTTGTATAGATCACTAGAATACTCTCTGTATTTTCTAGAGGTAACTATACTGTCCTCCGTACTGTATACCGTATTTCCCCATGTATAAGACGCACCTTTTTCCCCAAATTTGGGGTCTAAAACATGGGTGCGTCTTATACAGGGGTAGCGGTGATGCAGGGAGGGGGGGCAGCATTATTGTGACAGCGGGGGGATCGAGGTTAAGCCGGGCAGCATTATAGTGACAGCGGGGGGATCGAGGGGGAGCGGGGCAGCATTATTGTGACAGCGGGGGGATCGAGGGGGAGCGGGGCAGCATTGTAGTGACAGCGGGGTGATCGAGGGGGAGCGGGGCAGCATTGTAGTGACAGCAGGGTGATCGAGGGGGAGCGGGGCAGCATTGTAGTGACAGCAACTTGATCGAGGGGGAGCAGGGCTGCATTAGAGTGACAGCAGGGTGATCGAGGGGAAGCGGGGCAGCATTATCCTGACAGCGGGGTGATCGAGGGGGAGCAGGGCTGCATTAGAGTGACAGCAGGGGGATTGAGGGGAAGCATTAAAGAGACAGTGGGGGGATCGAGGGGAAGCGGGGCAGCATTAGAGTGACAGCAGGGGGATCCAGGAGGAGGCAGACAGAGGCATAGTGGCAGCGGGGGGGGGGGGGGGGGCGATTGCAGGGAGAGTGTGCTGCCTGGCTGCTCTGTTCACAATCAGAGCAGCCGGCCATTACACTCTCCCTGCCATTTTTGACAGCTACCGTAATATTTATTTTTTTTTATTTTATTTTGGGGCCAAAATTAAGGTGCGTCTTATACATGGGAGCGCCTTATACATGGGGAAATACGGTATTTTTGAAATCCTCTCTCCACTGCATATTGATTATTAAGATTCTCTCTGTATTGGTCACTAGAATGTCATCTGTATTGTATAGAAGTGGGTAGAATGTTTTGTGTATTGTACATTGCTTATTAAAACGCTCTTTGTATTATATATTGGTCATTAAGATGCTTTCTGTATTCCATATTGATCATTAAGATGCTCTCTGCGTTGTATGGATATCATTAGACTGCTCACTGTATTGTATTTAGGTCACTAAAATGCTTACTTTATTTTATAGAAGTCATTAGAATGTTATCTGTATTTTATAGAGGTAACTAGAATGCTCCCCATTTTATATAAAGGTAAGCTCTGGGTATTGTATATAGGTCACTAGACTGCTGACTGTATTGTACACAGATCACTAGAATGCTCTGTCTATTGTGTAGAAATCACTAGAATGCTACGTGTATTGTATATAGTTCACTGTAATGCTCTCTGTACTTTATTTTGGTTACTATAATGTGCTATGGTTTGTATAGATGTCACTAAAATAGTTTCTGTATTGAATACTTGTCAGATAGGGCTGGTAGGTGTTGTATTTTTCAAAACCACCACTTTATAAACCGCCGTCCCGATTTTAACAATGATGAACATACAAACAGCAGGATTTACTAACCTGGGGTTTTCAAAACCGCCACAAAACAGCCATCAAAACGGCCAAAATAAAAAGAGGTGGTTGTGAGTGGCGAGATTGCTCAAACTGCTGCTCTCTGATCTATTTTGCCATTCAGAACATAAGAGAAAGCACCATTGACATTTAAAATATTTGGAAAATCATTATTTATTGATAAAGGGACAAAATGAATTTAATATTATCTTATAGGGGAATTTATTTATTTTTTATATTTTTTTTTAAAGGGACACTATTATAGCATTATATTATGTGGGAAATGTGAATATATAATATTATTAACTGATTGTTAATGATGGATATATTTATTTATATTGCACAATTTTTAATTACATATTGTCCGAATAATATAATAATTAAATAATTGTATCCCCTTAATATAATGAATTTTTTTTTTCCCTCGTAAGTTATTATTTAATTCATTTTGCCCCTTAATCAATAAATATTGATTGCCAACCTAATTGTCTGAATGACAAACTAGTTCAAACAGCACGTTTAAGCTATCCAGCCATTCTGAAGCAGGTATTAAAACTGTCCTGTGCTGTCTTTTGGATGGCGGTTTTGATGGCGGTTTCACCAAAACCGACGGTGGTTTGGACAAAACCGCCGGCAGTTTAGCTTTTTCAATCCGCCATACATCGCCAGTCATTTTAAATTGAAGTCTCAAGCCGCCCTATAGTAAATGCGGCGGTTTGGAGCACTAAACCACCAGCGATGGGTGACGGTTTCAAACCTCCACCAAACTCGATTCTTAGTAAATCTAACCCCAGGTCCTATAACATCCTTCTGCTTATTGCAAGGTACAATAACGGATCCTTGACATTGTTGGAATGCTAAGAGTCACATTGTACCAACTAATAAGCATGAATGTTTAAATAGCTTAATACATATTCATAGGTGCATTAATGTATTTTTAGACTGGTGCTAAATTTAAACTGTTTTATCAAAACGAACACAATATAACTACAAAAGCTTTTACTGTGGTTCTGTAGCTTTGTTATATGTTGTGCTGTGTGTTTTATCACACTAAAAATGTTCACTAGCTATAATCTTTGTAACTATTTATACTAACAGTTCCCAAAGTATTCTGGACACTTGGGCAGGGGTGTAGGGGGTGCAGGTGCTTCTGGGCCCAGAAGTGATTAGCCCCTCTCTGAGGTCCCCTCTGCTATTAAAAGAGCAGGCTTCGGTCCAGCTCAGCAGAGGAAGGGCTAGAGAGGCATCTGTGGGACACTAGACAAATTTAGCTGTGTAACCAGGCCACACACTGGGCAGGAGCAATAAGTGTTGCAATTTGTCTACAAACGTGGGTGGCCAAATCAAACCATATGTAGATGGAACCATTCTACACTCGGTCTATGAGGCTGGACCACAAGATGGGCTGTTAGTGTGGTTGGCAGAGTACAATGCTCACACAGGCTGACGTTAGTCATCTGCAAGATGTATATGGTGACATACTCCAATATGATCCATTCAGTTTTGATGGGATTATTCTCAGACAAATCCCTTGTTTCCATAAGCAGGTATCTGACAAACTCACTGATATTGCTGCATGTGTGACCAGTGTTTCCGTTACGGTAAGTTTCACTAGGGAGTACTGTTGTATCATCAGGGCACTATGTGTTGTCTCTGTTGCAAAGAATTATTTAAAGTTATATGTCACTGGGTGAGATTCAACTAGGAGTGATCAATGGTTGGTTGCGCACATTGGGGCCTATTTATCAAAGATCTCCCCCCCTGTAATTTAGAGGTAAATCCCCGAAAACTGCTGATTTTGGGGATTTACCACTAAATTACTATGTATTATTGCAGCATATCTCAGATATCTGCTGCTTTGCTTCTCTCATCGTTTTACTGAGCACTCCCCATAACAGTGTATGGGAAGTGCTCAGTAACGCTATGTACCAATGACCGGTACTTGGTTTTCAATCATGGTAATGTACGCCATCTGAAGCTGGCGCCATCTGAAGCTGGCGTACATTACCATGATTGAAAAGTTTCACTGAAAACAGCTCTGCTCCGAAGAGCAGAGCTGCACAGCGCATGTGTGGAGGGATCATGTGATCCCTACCTGTCACATGCCTCAGGTTCCTTCAGTCAGGGATCTTTGTGCGCATGCTCGAGTTTACCAGTCGGCGCATGCGCACAGGGATTGAAAGAGGGACGAGCAGCACCGCACAGGGAGGAGAAGAGCAGACCCAAGTGAAAGGGAAGTGATAATCTTCACAGGAGCAGCCGTTTATCGGAATGACTGTTCCTGTGTTCATTTTTTAATACATATGAGAAACTTTTCAATCCGCATCTATGCGATGAGGATTGAAAAGTTTTATTCATATTCTGCGGTCATTGGTAAATAGACCCCATTTCCAGATATTACAGTAAGGAATCTCCGATCCTTCTTCTGCGTGCCTCTATGAGGCACAAGGAAAATAAGCAGCGATTTCTGCCTGAACACCAGGTTGATGTGTCTCTGCGGACTATTTCCAAGACACATCGCACCGAATTAAATCTCCCGCTTGAGTATGGCTTGACTAGTATGTTAGAACTACCAAAAAGTACCATTTGGGTCATTAGGATATGCCTGTCACAAAGTTTTATCAGTGTTGATTTTCGTGGGTCAGCTCCTATTTTGGCATTCTAAAAAGCAGATAGGGTTTTGGCTGGTTGCACTGGGAAGGTGGGCATTTATTGTTCTTCCTGGCATGTTAGAAAGGATGGTACAGTACATTGATCATACAAACACAATAAGGTAAGTGGACATTACTTAAGTAAACAACATTGTAAAAATTGTCACAAGGTCTGAGATCAGAGACATTTTGTTCTCCAACATTATTGACATATAGAGAGCTGGGAGCTAAAGTTTTGGAAGGTGCTAGACCCTGGCACCAGGGACCCAGGACCCAAGTCTTAAACACAGTGCCCAAGGTCATATGTCCATAGGCCGTATGTATATGTACTATATACGTTGTGCAATATAGGAACTACTCCTACATTTTTGGAGCTTGGCTGTGAGGTCGTGCTCTCGGTTCATTGAGAACCTAGTAACACCCTGGTTGTAATTTAACAGCTCCAGCTTTCCTATCCTAGTTGTAAGTGATAAAAGTTTAGGTTGCAGTGTGCACAAATGTTTTATTTGTAGCCCTTCTGTGTATTTCAATGTTTTGGGGTTTTTTTGTTTTGTTTTTTTAATTCCTCTCTTTGTTACATTTTAACTACTTTTACTCTTTGCTACATTTTTACCTATTTCTATTAAACAAGAAAATGTTTAATATGGAAACGTTTCAGCTATATTAAACATTCATTGTGTATATTATTCCGTAAACGTGAAAAAGATGAAAAACTCATATGAAGTTATTATTCCAATACCAAACTGTCTGCTAATAAATTTTGGAATTAAACAATAACATTTATCAAACATTCACAGAGTGATATTAGAACTTTTCATAACAACTGCAGTCAGATATCAATATTTAATGTTAAATATTATTTTTCTATAAATTTTGCTGCATGTAAACAAAATAAGCAGTGTTTGCAATCTTTTATTTGGAACGCTGTTATTGCTTGCGTGAAAGGATAATGTAAGACAGGAGATTGGATTTTCCACCAGCTATTGTACACTGCATGTATTCAGTACAGAAATAGACAAAACATCTGCATGAAGGAGTAATGCATTGTATCTCATATAGATAATATGTTGTATTCAGCAAATTAAAGTGGAGTTAAGGGATATAGCTGGTTATTATTATTATTTTGTTGTGCTAATTTTCTTGCACATGCTGCGGACTTTGTAATTCGTTAATATTATGTTTGTACTGTGTCCATTTGTGGGAGGGAGGGAGGGAACTCTCTCCTTTAATCAGTCTTGATCTTCAGTCTGTAACATAATTGATGGCATTGGGGTTATCCTTTTAGATGTGAAAAACCATGATCAGATTAGAGGGACTGTGATATGTTTGATCTTGAAGTTTATATCAGGCGATTTTACATGCACCCTCTTCTTCTTCACTACATGTTTTGTTTTGGCACTAATGTACCTCAGAATTGTTTTAGTCCCAATTCCCCCTATCCTTCTTCCCTTCCACCGGTATCTTTTATTTCTGACCAGTAGACCGTTATAGACAACCTCTTTTTCTGGTTTCTCAAAGTATGTCTTTAGCCCTCAGGTTGGATATTATGACATCCACATCTGTTTTGTAGTAGGTTTCATGAAAAGACCCACCAGGACTTGTGTGACATCAGAGCCATCTTAACAACATTATGGGCCCCCGGGCAAAGCAGTGCACTGGGGCCCCTATGTATATGTGTGTGTATATATAAATATATATATATATATATATATATATATATATATATATATATGAGCAGTGCAGGAAGATCTGTGGGGTGTAGCTAGATCCAAACCACTATCCTGTGAGTCGTCTCTGGCAGTGATTGCAGCAATGGTCTTTTTCTGAAGAGACCACACAGCCGGGGCATCCAGCAGGTTGAGCTGTGCTCGCAGTGAATGTCGGGCGTGATGACATCACGCCCGACATTCACTGCGAGCGCAGCACGGAAGAGGGGACCAGGGAGGAAGCTGCATAAGGTACGTTTTTGGGGTTTTTTCCTTTTTATAGGAGTCCTGCCTTGGGCCCCCTTGTCCGCTGGCCCCAGGGCAACTGCCCATTGTGCCCAGTTGGAAAGACGACCCTGTGTGACGTGTGAGTGTGTGTGAAAGGGTTAATCATAACAAAACCATCCGGTCTTTCACTGTTAAACACAAAACACCGCCACCACTAAAGACCTGACTGTCTTAGGAAGTTTGCAGTTCTACTCCTACTTAGCCAAAATGCAATTACAACCCAATATAATCAAAGATACTGCAAACAAAATAAGTTTCGGCTTAAATGTAGCGTTAGAAAAACCAAGAGTATTTGATTTATGAAGGCTTCAGAAAACAGTCTGAATCTTATTAATTGTCTTTTAAAATGAAAAGAGGAAATAGATTATTGATAAAAACAAAGTTATAAAAAAATATATACAGATGTATAATGTAAGATGAGAATGTAATTTGCAGAACAGTTTTTTTTTTATTAGAAGAAAAATAAAATCAAGAGCATGCAGAATTAGACTTGTGTGATTTTTGGCATAATTGGTGGCTCAGAGAATTGGACAGTTTCTCCCCAGAAAAATTATAGTTTTTCATCCTTTTTGTATGTATCTTAAACCCTTTTCTTCTTTGCCTAACCCCACCTCCCTTGTGACTTCACTGAAAGAGTGTTGATAGGCTAATTTCATTTACAAGCGATTTATGTCCCTTTTTGTGTCATACAATTTCTATTCATTATTATTATTCTTTTGATTATGCTATTAAAACATCTTTTTTTATATCGCACCAGCATATTACACAGCACTTTACAGAGAATATTTAATCATTCAAATGGAGCTTACTGTCTAATTTCTCTACCAAACAAATACAAACTAGGGTTTATTTGAGCAGCAGCCTATTAGCCTACCAGTATGAGCACCCATATGAAACTCACGCAAACACGGGGAAAACATACAAACTCCACAAAGATAGGGTGCTGGTTAGAATTGAACCTCTGATCTCAACGCTGTCATTGCCCCCAAAATATACCAGAACACCCTTTTCCAAACATAGCAGATATATGTAAATTGTATCAATGTCCTGGGTATGACTATCTGATTAAATTTATTTCTAGGGCTTCCTGTTGCTATCAGTGGCTACCTTTTGGCATATTTGATTAAATTAGGTTATCTGAAATTACACAAGGGTCTTCCCAAACATCTATGTATAGGGTTATTTTTTAGTTCCGTTCAGTATCAGTGGCGCACGCAGGGGGGGTTTCTGGGTCTCCAGAAACCCCTCCCCTCCGCTAACAAAGTGCTCCTACATACGCCACTGTACTATACAGCAGCCGCGAAGCAGTCAAAGAAGTGTCCGCGTCTGTAATACAGCACCGCCGCGGACACTTCTTTGACAGCGCCGTGGCTGCTGTATAGTACAGTGCTGCCGAAACGGGCGCATGCGCAGCAGCTCTCTCGCTGGTTTTTTGTTTTTTTCGGTGGGGTGGGGAAACCCCCCCTAACAATCCTGCGTGCGCCCCTGAGTATGATATGTCAAAGTCTTTAATACTAAGCAGTTTAACAACCAAAACTTCAGCCTGTCTAACAGACCCATTAACTATCCTGGAATGTTCCTTCATCTGATAATGGGATCAGAGATCAACAACATGACAAGTGACAAGAAATATAAATGTTGGACTTAATCCCTTTGTTTGCTATTGGGCACAACTTGATTAGTGTGGGAAGCACTGACCTATTACTTTCATTAATACCTTGGTTAAGCTATAATCATGATGGTAATTTACACCACGTTCACACTGCCGCCCCGGCAATATCCCAGGTTTTTGAACCCGGGATATTGTCGTGTTACAGAGCATCCTAGCTCATCAGACCCCATTCACTGCTCCTTGGACCCAGGAAATTCCAGGGTCGACTCTGTTCATACTGAACCCGGGTCTGCCCTGGCAATAAGTGTGAGTTATCACAAGAGGAGCTTTGATTGGCTGACAAAGATGAGGTCATTTAAATCAGCTCCTTTCTGTAAGACACGGGTTGAAAAACTCAGATTGCACTGTTCACACTGGTGTCTACCCGGAACAGACCCGGGAATAACCCTGCAAAAGTTCCAGGTCTAATTCTTGGGTCATCAACCCCCGTTCCTGAGCCACAACCTGGGTCATCGGGGCTTGCCCTGGCAATATCCCGGGTTTTTAGGTCAGTGTGAAAGTGGTATTATGGTGTTGTATACTTTTTGTTATAGTCTACAGTTTGCTGCTATTATGTTTAAAGAGGTTGTATGAGTCAGATCTGTGCTTGAAGAAGTTTGAAAGCCCTTTTAATATGTGCCCAGAAGTCTGGAGATGTTTGTACGTACCTATTTAATGCGCTGTTATGCTTGGATCTGGAAATATCAGCTACAGTACCATGCTTTGGCATTTGTGTAAAGTACCGTGGGCTAAATGTGGCTGAGCACCACCATATTAATATAATGTATAAATATGGATATTGCCTAAGTGGTAGTGTTCACCAGAGCTCTGAGGAGTTCATGATTACGTGTGACCAGCTGTCACTAAGGAAGGAATGTCCAGACCATGTGGCCAATCTGTTGCTAAACTGTTCTATTTAATGATCAGCATTGGTGATCTGGAAACTTGGACAGATTGCTTAGCAGTGGCTCTGTCGAAGAACATGTTCTGCAAAGCTACATAGGCACCACTTATTATGTATAATCTCCAGAAGGGGTCCTGTAAAGTCGGACAGATGGCTGCCTACACTGTATGACCAGTACACCCTAAATACCCAACCTGTTAGTCCCTACAATTCCTACTAACATGTGTCAGATCAGGTGGCCAAATCTCTACAGGCTATTGGGCCAAGATACTATCGCTATAGGTAAAGATCTCAGTGGTACTTTACTCATGCGAATAATCATTACTACTCAATGGCAGATAAAATCGTGTAACCAAGTCCTTACTATCTATTGGGTCACACCACTTCTGTCTTTACTATAAGGCACCAAGCTCTCATTATCATTTATTTCATCATCATTTATTTATTTATTTATTTAGCTGTACAGAGAATATTTGTCAGTCACATCAGTCCCTGTGGGAGGAAACCGGAAGGAACCCACGCAAACACGGGAAGAACATACAATCTTCACACAGATAAGGCCATGGTCAGGAATGAAACTCATGACCCAAGTGATGTGAGGCGGACTGGCTACAATAAAATAAGTTTAATTTACTGTACTTGAATCCGCAAAAGTTCTGTTGTAGCTTTTATTGCTTTCTGGTATTTTATTTGCAACTTTGCATACTCTGCAAGTGTATGGTTTGATGTCCTTACTCTAATTTGAAGTTTGCCGGCCACCTACACTGGATGCACTCCTTTTGTGGGCCATGCCAATACCTAGCCCAGTGTTGGCTAGCCTGTGACATTCCAGGTGTTGGGAAACTACAAGTCCCAGCATACCCTTCCAGCAATAAGCTGCTATATATTAGCAAAGCATGCTGGGACTTGTAGTTTTACTACACCTGGAGTGTCACAGGTTAGCCAACACTGACCTAGCCTATCAATTTACTAGGACCTAGTGACATCATTGAGGGTGCCTCAGTGATGTCACTAGTTGTAGTGAACTGATAAGCTTAATTTTTATGTTTCAGCCCACCCGGGTGAGTTTCACTCACTTTATTATTCCCTAGACCGTTATCCTGCAAAGGATACAGCAACAGTTTTCTATATTGTAGAATCTCTCTGTTTTTGGTGGTTAACTTCCCTAGTTCCTGCAGTGCTCAGATTGGCACAAATGCAAACACTAGAGAAATGGAAGAAAGGCCTTGGTTATGTTGCCTTTGGAGTAGGATAAAGTTTGAGTATAATAGCTTCTGCTTCCAAACCTCCTTCCCCTGTGCAGCGTGCAGAACCTGTCTCCCTCCCTCCTCTCCAACAAGCGGGCCGTGCTCCGAGGCCTACATTAGAGACCTGCTTTGTGCTTGTCTTGTATGAATCAGTTCGCTAGATTCACTCAATGCTCTGAAAACACAATCAAGATGCTCAGCGGGTTCTTTGTTAGTCTCCCCCTTGAGCTCCATTAAGTGAAGAATTCCCTGTAAACTCGTGTCAGAGGGAGAAAGTGGCTCATTTACTAAATGTAAGGCTGTTTTGTTGGAAGGGAGTGTGCGCTTTTGTACAGTGCCTGCCTCTAAATCTTGTTTCTCCACAATAGACCCACATAATGCATCCACAGGCAGAGTCTCCCTGCAGTCTCTGAAGTGGCAGACATCCAGCTTCGGGAGGGGGGGATAAAGTGCAGCTCATTCCCTCCTTTCAGATCGCTCGCTCATGTGGGGAAGGGAACGCTCACAGCTCCCACACACCTGCACTATTCTCACAGCCGCTCACTGAGCCAAACACTGCAACAATGATAAAAATAGGAATGGCTGGGGGCTAATGGTAAACATACTACTCTTTGAAGTGGTTAAGAGATAATTCTTTATGCATTATTCTAATCATTTAACTGCCAAAGGGTCTGTAGGTTCACCCTAATCTGTGGTAGTGCCAGTGGGCACCTCTTTTCAAACCCTTCCGAGTTTAATGACGATGGCAGTTGATCTGAGCATTAGAACTTTAATGCATAGCAGCCTGGGATTTAATTGGATTAGATTGTAAGCTCTGCAGGAGACATGGAGGGATTTATGTCTAAACCATAAATTCAGTTAAGCAATATTTTCCTGTTATTTAGAAGAATTTCAACACTGACAATTCTTGTTGCAAAACTTTATGTAATAGTCTGAAAGACCAGTTGGTCAGTGATTTGATCATCTGTTTCTGCTAGTATAGTTTGTCCTTTTTCCTGTACATGACGGTTTCTATGTTTTATTTCACTCCTCTGTCTTTCTGTTTTGATTGCATGGTTTCAAATGCAGAAAATTGCTATAACTAAATGTATTTTTTTGGGGGAAAACAGCTATTGTTACATATACAGGACCTAACTGTAAATCCAGATAGAAGGGGCAATTTTTCACTTTGTCAAAAACATGTTGTGCTACAGGGGTTGGGGGGTAAATGTAAAATGTTTACAGTTGGGAGGGGAATGCATCCTAACTCATCTCTAAATCGTAGTATAAAAATAAAGCTGCCCAGTATGTGTTTGCTACATGCAAGATCAGGCAGGATTTTCCCTGCCAGCAAGAAAAAATAGCATTTGCACCCCTTGTACACCAGCATGGTTAGTCCAGGTGCAAATTTACACCCTTTAGATGGAATTGCTTCTAACTATAAATGATACTGAAGTGATAGTTATTTGGTTGAAAATAAGGTCCATTTATTTCCATAGTTCTGTTGGTCCAGAATAAGGTGACAAATTAATACATTAAATTACTTCCATTTTTATCAAAAAGTGCAGGTTGTGTGTGTAGATCTCATACCCCCTGTTGAGTAGTCTCTACTTCCTGTACCTAGCCAGAGATACTGGCTACCAGACTTATGCGGGTGAGAGGGAAGGGGGAATGCTGACAAGCAGAGTGACTATTGCAGAACTTATATATACAATAATAATGTCAGTTCAACCTCACTCAGCCAGTAGTGGACAATCTCTAATGTCCTTATCTTACCAAACTGTCACACACCCCATCTGTCCAGGTACTTCGCCAAATGGGCGTACCCACATCCCAAAATTGAGAAGACATGCCTACTTTACTTTGCCAGTGGAAAGTGGGACAGTTATGGGCTATGCAGTGTAGTACTGACTTGTACTCCCTCCCACCACCTTCTATGACATCATGGGTACTTCATTAAAATTCTAACATTCACAACCATACCTCCCAACTGTTAGGTGAGACAGTCCAGGTTTCAGGGATCTGTCCCGATCATCGACATCTTCATTACAACAATCTGAATGTTGGGAATCATGACCCAACTATCAACTCCACACAGCAGAGCAGCAGTGAATGGGAGCTATGTGAGAATTTAACAGTGGGTCGGAGGGATACAGATGTCCTAGCACTGTAGAAGTGTTAGTTACCCAGGGGTGTGGTCACGCTAGATTGTAATGTGGCCATGCCCCATTATCTTGAGTGTGGTCTGCCGCAAATTGGACCAATTAGAGTACTTGGAATGTTGTGAGGTTTGCATATTAGAGGACAAAACACCATATAATTTAATTTGGAAAGAGGCAGTCAAGAAATGATTCTTTCATGGATAGGCTATGGTACTGTTCACTTTAGCCTGATAGTGGGCAAGTGGTAATGATCCTCAGGCCAGATAATGCATCCTTCCTCAGAATTGGCAAGGGTTTTATCTCTAGGTATATGTTTTGCCATTATTGGACATCATTTGCAAAGTCACAACATTAAATCCTCTTTGGTGACATTACACACCTCATTTTGTATGGGTACGCCTAGATGTCCACAAAGGGGCTTTTGTTTGTGGATGTGGAGAATCAGAAGCTTGCAGGAGACCAGAACTTTGCACCAGAACCAGCTGATAGGAGTAGTTGAAGTGAAGGGTGTTCCTTGCTAAGCATGGCATAGGTCTACCACTGGGCCCAGTTTTGTACAGTAGTGTAAAGACAAGATTTAATTTTGTAGGTGAGATTATTAAAATGAGATAAAGGCAACATTTTAGGTGTGTTCAATACTTTCCAATTTCCATCTGCCAAACACTTGAATTTTGCAGAGAAAACTTCATACTCATAATATTTTAGGAGAAAAAAACAGAAACGTTTAATTTAATGAAACAGGTGTTTGTAAAGTGGGAAGAGGTTGGACTTTGTGACATTGACACTTTAGTACAGTGCGCTTGTTTACCACCTTTCTGCAAACTTAGGCACTCTTTACCGAAAATAGGGGGCTGGATGCATAGTGGGACGTGCGCCAGTTTGTGTAGCATATCTTGCCCAGAAAGTGGGTGCACCTATGTGTCTATGCAGAGTTTCACAGTTCTGGCACTTAAGCCAACTTTCGCCTGGGGAGACGGGATGGGGGAGTGTGGCGGTGAACCATGTCTTTGTGTGAGTGTTTTATCCAATTCAACTTTGTTTATTTTTACTATTGTGGATTATCAGCACTTCCAGTCAATAGCTGCCAGTGTATGCTGGAACTTGTAGTTCCCCTGCTCACCTAACCCCATACAAGGCCTGACTAGCAGGCTATTTCATTCAGTTGGGTTACTTATCTGACGTGATGAGTGGAAGTGATCCTGGGAAAACTATGACACACAGGAGCCCTATTTCTTGGTGTTAGGAAATCTGAATAATGAAAACAGCAGCACGGAAGGGGAGTCAGTGAGGTAAGTATTTCAGTCTCTGGTCCATCCGCTGGTACTAACATTTTTATTATTTAGCATTGTTGTGAAGTGACAATTGAGGGCCACCAATTGTGGGTGACAGTGGCTGTTGTTTTCTGTATGACAAAATCCTTCAAAAATGGCTACTGCAAAATCTGTGTTCCTATGGATGTGTATTAAATAATGATAGATTGGTAAGATTCTGGTGAGCTGTATTGGAGCATATTGTCTTTCTCTTTAATTACTATGCAGATGTCCGTTGTTCTTGGGTTTTATCCATATTTAGCACAATGAATAAGGGCTTTTGCCTGCTGTTGGTTCCCCCACAATGCACTGCAGTGATGCTATATGCAGCCAGATGCAATCACCTTGATACATTTGAACCGTTTTGGAGTCATGCCTCTGTTAGTTCAGCTTGATATATAATTCTACCTTGAAACGAGCCTGGAGAGTCTCTAGGAGGGAATTTAGTGTACCATCTGTGGAAGAGAGAGAATCATTTGTTTTTTATTTCCAATCGGGTGTATATAAGCGGCTAATAAGGCACTGAATGATCACCAGCAGGACCAGCCGTTGGGTGGGTGCACGCCATCTTGCAGACCAATGATTTTCTATTATGACGCTTTGTTACAAGACAAGATCTCTGCAGAGACAGTTGGTCCCCATGTCATTATTGGTAATATAATTGTAGGCACTGGTAATATATTGTGAAGAGAATTCCATTTCACTTATCCATACATACACTTATCAACAGAGGACATGTGCCAATTTTCTCTGTACGGTGACAGAGTAATGTGTGTATATACCTGTATTGTGTTCCTTATATAGAATGCTATGTGTAGCTCCGTCTAATGTACAGCATACATAGCTGTTAGTGTAACTGTATTGTGTTATGCGGTGTGCATCTGTGCATTGTGTGTACATGCAAAGAAGTGTGTTGGGTAGAAAAATTGTACTACATGCTAAATAATATGTATGTAGAGCACATTGTACAGTACACATTATAGTTATACTTTATGTATAGCTTTTATGGTATTTGTTTATGTTAAGCTGCATGTTTTAATTATAAATCTGCCTTGGTTCCATGTACGTGTCTGTAAATGCATTAAAAGTACACCTTTTAATTCTCAATCTTACTGGTCACTTGTTGGCTATTTACAATATTAAGAGATTGTCTATATCTTTACCCTTTAAATATGCCTTTATTGCCACTGAACATAGTGCCCATCTTCACTGTATACTTACCTGCATCTATTATTTTATCTCCTCTATGCAAGCCTGTAACCTGTGTGTGCACATTGAATAATTTTTTTTCTCTGTTGTACATAAGTAAGTCTGGGCTATGTACAGATAAATAGACATTGTGGTGTGCCGATAGTAATGCATTGTCTCAAGCAGCAGTTTTTGAGGTAGCTAAATTTAGGTAATTAAGTTAAAAGCAAAAGTCTAATACTGGTCACGTGCAGATTTCACAGTGTGGACTAGGTAAGCGATCTTTCCAAATGTAATTGGATTTGATTGGACAGAATGGGCCCAGGATGGAGAAGCAACTGCATGAACACTATTAGATCCGCTATTCTGCCCGAGCCACACATGACTCAATTTGTCCAAATGTGCTCTTCAAGGGGTTGTGTAAATTGACTACAGACCCAGTTGTTTGACAATTGGACTGAACAACCTGATTGCATAGGGTATGGGAAGCATAAATGATACCACTTTCATACTGCCGCCCCGGCAATATCCCAGGTTGTTAACCCGGGATATTGCCGGGGCACAGGGCAGTATAGATAAGAAGATTCCCGGGTCGGGCGGGTTCATACTGCACCTGCCCGACCCGGGTTTTAGAAAAAAAAAAGTGTAAAAGAAGATTTTAATAAAAAAAAAATACATAACAAATAGGGGACATCTGGGTACTAAAATGACGTCATTTCTAGTCCATTAGAAATGACGTCATTTTAGTACCCAGAGGTCCCCCTGACAGCCGGCAACGCACCGGAGACACCGCTGGCTGAAAATAAGTTAAGTAAACATTTGTTAAGTATTTTTTTTTTTATTAAAATCTTTTTTTACACTTTTTTTTTTCTAAAACCCAGGTCAGGCAGGTGCAGTATGAACCCGCCCGACCCGGGAATCTTCTTATCTATACTGCCCTGTGCCCCGGCAATATCCCGGGTTAACAACCCGGGATATTGCCGGGGCGGCAGTATGAAAGTGGTACGAGTGGTTTCTATGACTGGGCCCACCATGGTATATAAATCTACTGTACTCTTGGTCAAGCTTGGGGAACCACTTATTCTTTAGCTGTTATGAAGCTACAAGCTGCAGAATGCTCTCACAGCTTCTCACTGGCCTAGCATTCTGAGACTTGTAATCCCATTTTTGTATAACTATCTGAATTATACTGTAGGCCAAGTTTGGCAACCTGTAACTATGCAGATATTATCAACTTCTTACCTGCAGAGTATGCTGGTACTTGTAGTTTCAAAGCCGCTGAAGAGGCAATGACTGCCACTGCTGTCATGCCTCTCCTGATATGTATGGATCTGGCTGCAGGTAGCTGTGTTATATACATCTAAATACCTATCAGTTTTATATTCCATGTCTGCTTTCTATCTGCCTCATGTGCCCCCCCCCCCCTTCCAATGTACGTGCTTAATGCTGCTATTGATTAATGGACTCTTGTTCCTTTCATACTGAGACACTATCAGCAGCTCCAACCTGTGCTTTTGAGCCCACATTAAGAGCAGGAAATAACGTCCCTTTTTCCTTCTTATCATACAAATACAAAAAGTCATAGAACAGGGAGGGGTGGACCCCACCAAGAAATCAATAGCTGCACTCACTATGACTGTATAGCTGCAGTTGAAAGTATGTCTGTGATTATTGGCAGGTCAGGGGGTTATTCTGAGAGAATGCCACACAGGACATTCATAAAAATCAGCGTGAGTGAAAAATACTTGTAAACAAGTTTAAAATTGTGTGGCACGCTAAGCGGGACATAATTATAGTACAGAACACGACTTCCCTACTGAGTCTTTTGCAACAGAATTGTAGTGATAAAAAGCAGGATATGCTGATTTAGTAATAAACTGAGTTCTACAAAATGTTGCCCAATTGTGTCTTTTTTTTTCTTTCATTACAAAATGAGCACAAAAATAACAACAGTCAGTGTCTGGTGTTATACAGGTACAGGAGTGGTTTTGTTTGACACAAGTGCAACAAATTGTAAAAATACTCCATGTAAACACAGGCCTCTTCTATGTTCAAAATCTGTATGACCTGGATCTTCTTGGCACCTCAGGCAGAACAGAGCATGCTGGGACTTGTGCTAGAGAGCCACTGGTTGCCTAGCCCTGCATTGTGCACAGGTTCCTTTGGACATATCTAAAGTCTTACAAATAGAATCATTTCTCTTTTAACCAGTCCTTACTGAAAGGTTGAGTACCGGATGTAAGAACCACTTCACAGGTATAGCGATGGTCTGGGCTCGGTGGATGAGATGTTAGAGGAAGGATGAATAGGGAGCTAACTGCTCTTCTCAATGTGATTGAAGGATGTCTGAAGGATCAATTTTATTACGTATACACTTCACTAGACACCAATGCAAAAATAGACTGTAGATAAAGATCAGCAGGTCCATTTAATCTCAGCAGCACACTGTAGATTTTAGCCAAAGGTCTTATGCTTACTGCAAACGCTTTACATGCTTTATACTTTCACAATAGTAGCGCTGGAAAGAGGAGAAGCCTCCAATAGATCAAGTTTAGAATGTATAGTAGAAGATGATACCTAGAATCCGATAGGTTGCTGTGGGCAACACCTCAACTTTTAGAAGGTCTGATAAATCTACCCCTTAAATTACTGTCTTTGAGATAACGGTTAATATTTCACAAATGAATAGTAACTATTTTTTGAGTTTGTGACAACATAAGATATGTTTTTCATATACTGTATATCTTAATTAAAAAATAATAAACCTATAAAGACGTGGCTGAAAAGCACACAAGGAAGCGAGAATGAAAAGTTGCAGGAGAACATAACTATAAAATGCATAGTGTTGACTACCCTTCAATGCATACCCCTTTTGTTTAAACAAACCCACATATACAACCATAAAATAAAGACACGGACACCGACTTAAGTTTGGAATAAAAAAGGTCCTTTTATTACATTATTATTTGTTTTAAATTATTTTTATTTTATTTTATTTATCTTTATTTTATTTTATCTATCAATACTATCAAAAGCTATAAACAATTTGGACCTTTTTCTTTATAGAGGTGGCGAAGAGCAAGGGCAGCCAGCTAAAAAACCAACACAAGCCAATACGGTGGAAGATCGCCTCCTTTCCACCAACCCAGGTTAACACCTTATCTATTGGTCGGTACTATACACTATAGATTAACTCAATACCCTCTGAACTCAAACTGGTCAAGCCCTTTCTAGGCAAAACCTGATACTCCTTACTAGAGTATCAATGAGTCAATAACATTGAGGGAACCAAGGCTATATCGCCAACACATTAAGTACCGTATGTTTAACAACCTTATGACTGCCATGCTCTCCTGCCAATCAAAAACCTCACTCCTCATGACGAGGAAATATAACCATATAAACTGAAACCAGGGCGGGTGGGTGGGTCTCCGGATCCAGGAAACAGGAAGCTCTCTCCTTCTCACACTGCTTGATGTATTCTTTCCACGACACTCCCACTTCCTTCCTATTGGCTGATTCCAACACTGACTTAAAACCCCCACCCAGTGGTAAGTAACATTATCAGTTTCACATCACATGATTTTAAACTCCCTCGGCTAATGGCCTCTCTCATAATAGTCTAGAACTTTAATTCATATAATAGGAGAAAACCCCTTTACATCCCACTGGTTTCATGTTTATAACAGGATTTGCTTTGCCTGATCCTCTACAGCGGGTGTAGAGTATGTAGGGGATATGCTGAGACTTGCAGTTCCACAGCAGGAGAGATACATTTTTCCTAACCCTGCTCTAAACAGTGTCTGTCTCTAACATATAATGGTGCCAGCACTTTCAGTCTAAGGGGCCGATCCAATTCGGCCACGTTAGTCTAGGATTAATGCGGTGCTAGTACTATTACATTTAGGGGTAAATGTATCAGGCTGCGGATTCGAAAAAGTGGAGATGTTGCCTATAGCAACCAATCAGATTCCAGCTGTCATTTATTAAGTACGTTCTACAAAATGACAGAATCTGATTGGTTGCTATAGGCAACATCTCCACTTTTTCAAACCCGCAGCTTGATACATTTACCCCATGATATGGTAGTTTTAACCCAGATTTTTGCTTGTGGCCCCGAGATGTGCGAGCTAAAATCAGCATTAAAATGACCATACTAACGGTAATATTGCGCACTTTTACTGTACTAATGAATTGAATTGGCCTTTAGGAATGTTAATGTATGATTTGCATTTTATTGCAGGTGTATAGTAATGTGTGTAACATTCTGCCTTCTCTCCACAGCGCTCTGCACAGAGGAATGTGTACACGGCCGGTGTGTGTCTCCTGATACCTGTCACTGTGAGCCTGGATGGGGCGGTGCAGACTGTTCCAGTGGTGAGTTCATCACCCAGCATCTTGGGTGTAGCACGGAATTTGTGGCGCTCTATGTTGATGCCCTCTCTGAGCCTGGCTGCCTGATTCTCCACAGCTCTGGCGGTTCAGAGAAGTAAGAGAGAGGAATCCTGGAGGTACTTACGGATATGGGTGTTAGGAGAGGTTACCGTATGTTTGGGAGCTGGATCTGATCAGTGTATTGCCATATAACACTGCACTGTAATGGAGATGAGGTCCTGTCCCAAGGAGCAGTTCTGCCTGCTGCTACCTCATAGATTGTGGCTGTGTGCAACACTTATTACACAAACCTTCAATATGTGTGATAAGCATCAAGGTTTTCTAATCCCCCACTTCAGAGGCTGTATGTTTGTTACTTGCTTTGCATGCACACAGCAGCTATGTTATCTGCTGTGGTCTGAATATGGCAGTCTCCATGCGCCAACGCTGGTGTAATTCTGATTCACTGATTTTGCCAATTTTAAACGGTTTCCTAGTGAGTGATAGATTTGTTGTAAGCACAAGTTGTATAGTGTATCCTCTTGCCTTTGTCTTATTGCTTGTGTAATCGGCTCTCTTATTGTCTGTCCTAATTCTTTGTATGGCACAATGTTATCTATGATAATGTCTCCTCGGTATGGATATAAGATGATGGTTTGGGCACAGTAACAATATAATAACAAACGAAGTAAAGCATCACACTCAGAATTAGGCTGGGAACCAAGAAAGTGCAAAAACTTTACTTCCCTTTAAGAAGCATAGAACGGAGGCAGACTTCATCAGAGGCTAGCAGACTTCATCAGAGGCTGACAGACTTCATCAGAGGCTAGCAGACTTCATCAGCGGCTTAGCAGGCACTTCATCAGAGGCTAGCACACTTCATCAGAGGCTTGCAGACTTCATCAGAGGCTTAGCAGGTGCTTCATAAGAGGCTAGCAGACTTCAACAAAGGCTATTAAACACTTTGTCAGAGGCTACCTGATGCTTCGTCAGAGGCTAGTATCCACTTCATTAGAGGCTAGCAGATGCTTCATCAGAGGTTAGAAGACTTCATCAGAGGCTTAGCAGGCGCTGCATCAGAGACTAGCTGATGCTTCGTCAGAGGCTAGCAGACTTCATCAGAGGCTTAGCAGATGCTTCATCAGAGGCTTAGCAAACTCTTCGTCAGAGGCTTAGCAGGCGCTGCCTCAGAGGCTAGCTGATGCTTTGTCAGAGGCTAGCAGATGCTTCAGAGGTTTAGCAGGCGCTTCATCAGAGGCTAGTGGACGCTTTGTTAGAGGCTAGCTGACTTCGTCAGAGGCTAGTAGAAGACTTTCTGTCTTGTCTCCATTCTATGCTTTGTGCGGTGAAATAAAGTATCTGCACTTTCCTCTGGTTTCCTGTCTAACTGAACAATGTTTCCACTTTGCATTGCCTTAGTCTGTCTGTGTGTGTGTTAGAGAATTTAGACTGTAAGCCCCAATGGGGCAGGGACTGATGTGAGTGAGTTCTCTGTACAGCGCTGCGGAATTAGTGGCGCTATATAAATAGATGATGTTGGATCATTTTTTATATATGTAATTTAGTATATATTAGGTATGATGCTGTAAATTATGGAAAAGAAAATATTTTTTCTGGAACGCCCCAATCAAACTGAATGCCTAGGTATATTTTCTAACTTGAGTAGACAGCACTTTAAACAAACTAGACAACAACCTTGAGATTACTGGAGTTTAAGAATAAAACTGCCAACTATACCATAATTTTTAAGGAATACAGGGACAACCTCGTGACCTGAAAAGTACTAAAGCCTTAGAATCCTCTCTATACTTTTTTTTTTTTTTTTTTTTTTAAATAAGGTCACACGGTTATGGAGCCGTTCCCCTCTTGCCTTGTTAATTAAGGTTAATCTGGTGTTTCAATTATGGAAACATAAGTAGCGTAAGTTAAAGATTTTGGAGGGGACTGTACTGGGACAAATGGGAACCCTACTGGACATTTAATCAATAGCCTCACAACTTTGTTATTTATCCAATAGATTGCCAACTCATCATCACATCTATATTCGTTTTCAACCCACTCTTGATTTACGGAATAGTGATTACAATTCCTATTTGATCTTATCCAGTTTTCTTTCTCTTTAAGCGGTTTGCTAACACCTAAGCCCTTGATAAAACTCACTACCTAGTTTTAAATGATCATTTTTGTTAGATGACTGAACAGGGTTGAAAGGCAGAACTTGTCATAAGTTGTTGAATAGCTGGTAACCGCAGTCTATATTACATTTATATGAGGCAGGTGTATATGCTTTCATCATGAAATAAGGCAGCTATTTACTACTCCATTGCACATCTGATTGTATCTGGCAACTAACGTGTTTATAGCATTGCGCAGTGCTTACATGCAGACCTCATTGCCAAATTAACAAAGAGTTCAAAGAGCAGGTATATTCTTTGTTTTTCAATAACCTCCCCATAAGGATAAGACAGATGGGAGCACCGCTGGCAAGTACTCCTGATCCCGTGAGTACAAAGTGAAAAAGGGATCGTAGAAGAAAAGGCTTTTTCTCCTGTACTGAATACGCAGCTTTTTCAAGTAATTAGGAATATTAAAAGCAATGACTGTGATTGAGATAGAAACATTATTCATTCCTTTATATTTCCTTGCTGGGCAGACGGCCAACATATTTCATTTATGAGTTTTCATCTGCAAAGAAAAAAAAAAAAGAAAGAGAGAAAGAAAGGAAGGATGGCAGAGGGCGAGGAGCCAATTACTAAATGAAATACGTTCCTGTTTAACTCTAATAAATGACACCCTAAATGTTCTCGTTTTGGAGTGCCCCCAGAGTGACAGCTCATTTCGCTTATTTGGAATTAACCCCTTTGCATCTTAGGCAGACATTAGCATACAACCCAGTTGTAGTTGCTGGTAAGGTCTGCATTCTCTCACCGGTTTACCATATTGGCACCTGCTAAACAATACTCTGTTCTCATTTTGCTGCAGAATTTTGCTTCTAACAAGAATTTTATGGTGCTCTCATTACCACAAATTCGCCAGAAGATGTTACCATAGTTCCAAAGCCGACTCTGTGAGATGCTCAGGCAGTATGGCATGGTGTCATAGGCAAACAGAGGGGGGTTTACTAGTGCCTGAAAACCCACCTCCAAGCCTGGGGCACTGTATAATTGAGGTGGCTGGACCTGCTTGAAAAAGGAGAGCTGCGTGCATATAACAGTAGTGCATGCAGCATTGCCCATGTATATTATGGGGATAGGAAAAGTTAAAGAGCAGCCAAGCACTGTCTAAAATTACAGCCACACCCCCATGCATGCTGGTCACACCCACTGGCGGCATGGTGTGGAAACCTCCCTCTACAAATCCTGTGTTTGCCCCTGGGTGGGTGTATGAAATGAGTACTGTGGCAGACAGAGTGATCCCTGTTAATTTACATGTGACGTTCCTGATTGATAATACTCCAGAATACTCTTAACATTACTCTCGAATGGTATAACGAATCCCGCCAAGCCTAGTGCCATAGGCCTTTCTCTAACCTCTAGCAACTTTTAGCACTTTTATGTCGCTGTTTATCAAAGGGTTTGTATGAGGCTGTACATCTCATTTTAAAAAGATGAAAGCAGTGAAAGTAAAAGCAGAGTCAAGTGCTTATATCATATACTCTGGTTTGCATAACTTCTTACATTATTCATTTTAGTACAACTTGTCTATGGTGATAGACTGACATCATAATCGAGGAAATGTAGGCACTAAGCACCATAGCTGAAGCTAAAGCTTCCAAGATACACAGTCCAAGGTTCAAATCACTTTGGCCCCTTTAATGTTCTCTTCCGACATAGCACCCATCACAAATAATAGATTTTAGGGCACGGCTATACGTTTTAGCCAAAGGGCCAAGATGTTAAGTATTTCATAGGATTGCAACAGCACCTGCATGTTAACAAAAAATGGATATTCTAGGAAGGGATCTAGAGGTACCAGTGGTGTCCTTATACAGAATATTTATGTTTATGGTTATTCCCTCTCTTGAATTCTTGCAGTGACATTTGCATATCTTAGTGGTATCTAATACCATAGCTGCTATATGACTGTACTGTACTGTACACAGTAGGAAGCACTATCCATCTCAGTGCTGGACCTGAAGAGAGGCCAGGAGATCAGTTGTCCTCTTGCCAGTTCTCTGCCTCCTCATTCAAACAGTGCTTTACTCTTACTCTTATCACACTGAAAACACTCAGTCATTAAGGAGAGCAAAGCAAAAAAAAAAGGAGTACCTTTGCACCTGGGCAAAACCATATTGCATTGGAGAGGGAGCTAAATTTAAAATGTGGGGACAGATTTATAGTTGGGATAGGGCATGTCCTACTTCAACTAGTGTAAAAATAATGCTATCAAGTATTTGTGTGCTACATGTAAAAGCAGACAGTATTTTCCTTACATGCAAAATAATAAACTAATTTGCACCCCTTTGTAACATAGTTTGTCCAACATCAAGTTTACTCCTTTTTTGCCTTGCTCTCCTTAATGACTCAGGCCCTCAAATAACAATTTAATTTCATGGTAATTTTCCTGTTCACCATGGTAATCATGTGCCTTTTTTCAAATATTTTGTTTAAGAATATCCCCCTCTTCTGCATTTTCAAATTAAATGTACTCTTTCCTTTTACGGCATTTTTTGTTGCTACACAGTACCAGAAAAATGGTAGAACTCACACTTTGTAAAGCGTTTAGAAGAGCTAAAAGCTAAAAAGAGTAAAAGCTAAAAAGAGATCAAATGGCACTGCACCATATCATCATCATCATCATCATCATCATTTATTTAAATAGCGACAGCAAATTCCATAGAGCTTTACAATGGGGAACAAACACAGTAATAAAACTGTGTTAATAAATACTGTGTAATTACAGACAGAGAGATAAGAGGGCCCTCCCCGCAAACTTACAATCTATGGGACAATTGGAGTCTGAGTGCTACATATTGCATATTGGTCCAACCAGATTGAAAAGGTAAAAAGTGCTTAGTGGGCTATATGATCCAGTCACACAGCAATGTTGAGGTGTTATTGTCTTGTCTGAACTGTGTAAAGAGGTAAAAAGGTAAATTAGTGAGGTTAAGAGGGTGGTTAGGGAGTATTATAAGCGTGTCTGAAGAGGTGGGTTTACAGAGAACGCTTGAAAGTTTGAAGACCAGAGAAAAGTCTTATTGTTCGAGGGATGGAATTCCACAAAGTGGGTCCAGCCCGAAAAAAGTCCTGTAGCCAAAATTGGGGGCAGGTAATGAGTGCAGATGAGAGATGCAAATCTTGCAGAACGGAGGTGTCTAGTTGGGAGATATTTTGAGACAAGTGAGGAGATGTATATTAGTAGAAGTATTTCATATTGGCACCATATCAATTCATAAAAATGTCCCACGCTCAGGGCTAGATTTACTAAGCTGCGGGTTTGAAAAAGTGGGGATGTTGCCTATAGTAACCAATCAGATTCTAGCTGTCATTTTGTAGAATCTACTAAATAAATGAAAGCTAGAATCTGATTGGTTGCTATAGCAACATCCCCACTTTTCCAAACCCGCAGCTTAGTAAATCTAGCCCTTAGACTCTTTTACCATTAAGTCAAAATCTGCCTCTTCGGCAGACCCCTCTCTACGATGGAGAACCTGTGTCTCCGTAACCACTCCTCCAAGGGTCTTAGATCAGCGCTCTATAATGCCCTTCTGGACATTTGGAATGGTGAGAAAGACCTGCACCAAGTTAGATGGGAACTGAATATTTGTGATTCCATAGACTCGGAGGAGTGGTTTGACGTTTGTCAGGGGGTTGCGAAATCCTCAATTAATGTTCACATTAAGAAGAACGTCTAGTCTATTTGTTCTACTAAGTGCCAACTAGCCTCCGCAGTAGCTTTCCCGAAAACTGGTAAGTCAGGTTCATTCTTGCATATCTCATGGAGCTCTCCCAAAATACAATTTTTTTGGAATGAAGAAATTTCTCTGGCCTCTAATATCAATATTCCTCGTGATACTAAATATATACTGCTCCCCCTACCAATCCCAGACTTACCCAAACATACCCATAAACTACTTAGAAACATCTTCAGAGCAGCAACCTGCCAAATATCGGCCTCATGGAAAAATCCTCTCCCTTCCTAATATTTGGACGAGATTGAACACATTTATCAAATGGAGCACATTACCAGCATTCTGAGAAACTCCTCTGTATCCTTCCTCCTTCCATAATCATTCCCTTCTTCAGTTACAACCTAGACCCAAGTTAATTTATGCCTCAGCTTTAAAACCCATTGGCTAAATCCCTCCTGCCAGACTTTTACCCTTGTGGTTACACCCCCTCCCCCCCCCCCCCTCCGCTCCCTATTCCCACCTTACTTTGCTCCCTCTTTCCACTACTGTTCTTTATATGAAAAATTAGAATTGTTAGCTCATGCCTAAGTTTGCACTCTCTGGCTTGCATTTCAGTTACCAGCTCTAATTGTTTTATTATAACAATTGACACAAAATTATTCTGTGTGTAAAGCCTCTATTTGTGTAACTCTAGTTTTCTATTGTTATGTTTCTAATGTTCTCAATTTAAACAAAAAAAATAAAAACCTTCTCTGCAGCACCAACCGTTGGTGGCTTCTGAAACAGAGCAGCAGATCGTCATCCAATCCTTACACTATGGTGTGGCAGGTATTATCAGTGCCGAATACATTCATTAATGAGAGGGCTGTTGTTTGTAAGCACTAATTAGTGAGTTCAACCCAGGGAACTAACTATAATACCAAATGAAGTGGAAATTTCGGGAGGAGAATATTTTATACTGGGATGTAAGGATCGCATTGGATGGTCTGGAGCAGCTTTGTTCTTATTGTTTCTTATGCTATGTGAGCCGCCATGAGTTACAATATTTGTCTGCAGGTTGTCCTATTTGGCAGAGAAGGTTACAGCGATGCACATAGAGGGTCTGAAGTCCCACAGGGTATTCCTGGCACACATCTGGTCCGCCTAACCTCTGAAGTTGGCACCCTCTGAAAAATATTTAGCATTACAATCAGGGGAACATGTTCAAACGCTCCGAGGGGGAAATCCTGAGGGAGATGCTCAGAGACTCTCTGTATATTTTTCTGAGGGCTTTGAGTTAAATGTGTTATTTGGTCCTATAAGCAGTTTATTTATTGGCTGGGTCTCAGACCTAACATAAATCACCCTGATATTCTAGAAGATGAGATTATTTAGTTGACCATTTTCATGCATTTATTATTGCCTAACTTTTTCTTTTTCTGTATGTCATAGTGCAGTTAAAAAAAGATCGTTTTATTTAATATACAATGTCTCCTGTAGACACATTTTCACAACAAAACTGTATAAATCATATTTGCCAACTTTTTCCACCTCTCCTGCAGGGAGGTGGGGTCTTAGGACAGAGGAGGACGGGGCATGGCAAATTGTGTCACTTTGGCCTGCATCCTTGATGCGGGGGGGATGGGCAAAACTATGCAAATTGCGTTATGGAGGCTCCCATTTTGCCCACTTTACTAGGAAGTGGGCAGGATGCGGGAGAATAGACTTCTCTCCCGGGAGTCCGGGAGACCTACCCGAAATTCCAGGAGTGTGGGCAAGTATGGTATAAATCACTGCCCATTATATACTACCTGCCTTTGAACAATATCATTACATAACATTAGCAAGATGAGTCTGCCCCTATCCAGTGTTGGTATATTATATTTCCTGAGTTTAACTCATCAGATCACTGACTGCAGAGCATAGGCGCTCTTTTGATTCCCATAAAATATAACCTTAAAAAGAGAAGCAGGCACAAAATTGATGACTGACAATAGGTACAAATAAATAATAAATAAAACATTTATATACAGAGCTGTGGCTATAACATATAATTTAAATTTAAACTGGAAGGACATTTTGAATGAGATCAGGATCAGATTTAATTCCCTTACATATTCAAAATATGCATGCGTTTGTGTTTAAGAAATGCGAGTGTCATTCTTTTGTGTAATTAGCAATACTTTCTTAGTTTCTTCATTTAGGTCAGTGCACTAGTCTGGACCTTGGTGACAGATATTTGTGATATACACCTGATTAATCACCTGACTAGCGCCTTCTTGACTGTCTCACTTGTGACTACTATCAAGAGGTAGCACGGCTAATTATTCCATTAAAACTGGCCTGGCAGTCAATAACAGTGTCTTCTGACACAGAAACAGTTAAGTAAAGTGTGCCAGAAGAGTATATTTCGGCAGACGGAGCAATGTCTCCCTGACGCCAGACTCCCCCCTCCTGTGTCATTATCTGTCCCTGTATATTTCTGAATAATTGCATTTCTCATCCAGTGAGCAGAAAGCCGCTGCCCAGGATCCTGCCTTGTTTGTTTCCCTCTAATTAGTTGCATTAATCAGAATATATTCCGCCGCACGTGGAGGGAGGAGCATCTCTGTCTCTGTGCTGCTCATGTAATTCAGGCACAGAGTGATAGTGTATGCGTCAGGCCACCGTTTCTTTAATGAATGTGTGTAATACTGCCGGGTGCATCCATGTGCCGACAGTGCTTATAAGCAGCTGGTTGCATCTTATAATGATGCTAAGTATCTAACCATCTGAAAATAAACATTTTGTAATATGTACTTCCTGCTCTTATAATAATTAGTCTGCAGTGCAATGCAAAGTATCTCTTCATTTTCCAGATACTTTAAATTGATTATTGTCCTATTTATACGGCACAAGAAAATGGAACAACTGTACATTTCCAGTGTCAGATGGTGAATATGTTGAACTAGGTACACCGATCTGCCACAAAAATAAAACCAGCTGCCTAAAATTGTGTAGGCCCCCCACGTGCCACCTAAACAGCACTGACCTGTCAAGGCATGGAGCTAGATTTACTAAACTGCGGGTTTGAAAAAGTAGAGATGTTGCCTTTAGGAACCAATCAGATTCTAGGGCCTGATTCATTTAAGCATCTTAACTTAAGAAACTTCTTATTTCGGTCTCCTGGACAAAACCATGTTACAATGCAAGGGGTGCAAATTAGTATTCTGTTTTGCACATTAGTTAAATACTGACTGTTTTTTCATGTAGCACACAAATATCAACTTTAAATTTCAGTATACAAATAAGCTATCAAGTATTTGTGTGCTACATGAAAAAAACAGTCAGTATTTAACTAATGTGCAAAACAGAATACTAATTTGCACCCCTTGCATTGTAACATGGTTTTGTCCAGGAGACTGAAATAAGAAGTTTCTTAAGTTAAGATCCTTAATGAATCAGGCCCCTAGTTATCATTTATTTAGTACATTCTACAAAATGACAGCTAGAATCTGATTGGTTGCTATAGGCAACATCTCCACCTTTTCAAACACACAGTTTAGTAAATATACCTCATGGACTCCACAAGACCTCTGAAGGTGTCCTGTGGTATTTGGTCCTGTAAGGGAATATCGTTGCCATGAACGACATATCTTTCCATTTAATTATTGCATTGATGTTGAATTAAGATATTTTTGACTGAAGATTTGTCATAATAAAACAGGTACCTCAAATAATGATGTGAAGCTTCTAAATAATATAACTGGTGATAGCAAAAGTTCAGAGACACAGCTACCTCAAGCAATAAAGAGTGCAAGAAAACTTATTATAATAAGTTTGTTAAAAAATAGTTGCAGCAATCACTGTAATCACCCACATTTATATTAAAAAAAAGAAAGAAAGGCAAGCACAGCTGAGTATTACACAACTGTCCTGGCGATATTGGCTCAGGGCAGGAATAGCAGCTCACTGATTCACCGAGCCAGTCTCTGTTGTACGGCGTATGCGTGCGGCAGGAATGTATAAAATATTTTTGTTATATGACTTAACATGTTTTTTTATGATGGTGCTAGTATGCCTGCTTGCAAAGTTCTCCATTAGTAGAGTTCCTTTGTTTGGCTCTCTATTCCCCATAATGTCTTCGTCTACTCCCAGATCTAACTAAGGGGAGATCTGAGTCTCGTTTTGATGAATTTTTATGATGTGGGGAAGTGTGAAGATAGCTTTTGAGTACATGTGAGATCTGAGGACATGTGAGCAATTTGTGGCATTAGAGGACATCTCCTGGGACATCTGCAGCGCCTCAATTTGCAATTTCACACTGTAACACTGCAATAAGTACATGTTTTAGGCTGCTACATCATTTGGAAGGAAAACCCTTAATGCACTGCCATAGTGTGGTCAAATTAGCAGTTTTGTATGGTGTTGCAAAGCATCATTATTGCCTAGGGCCCTCAATGACTTAGTTGAGCTGTTATTTTTAATTTTAAACTTGTATTTTATTTATATTTTGTTATTACGATGCTGCAATGCTTTTATGTTGAGTTTTGAACATCATAAACCAACTGGCCTATATGTTTATTTTCAGACAATCCTCTTTGTATAGAAATTCCCCTTAAAGATCTTTTTCATAGAACATAATGTAGTGCAACCACTGTCTCTAACAATACACTGGACTTGACAGCAAGGGATATGCGTGACATATATTGTGGCTGGTTATGAGGTCAGTGGTGACATGGTCAGGTCTGGAAGGGCAGAAAGCAGGCAGATATCAGACACAGCCCCTTGTTTACTCATATTGTGCACAGAGGGATAACCTACTACTATGTCTAATACACACATGCCCCTGTGCAAGGCACAATTAAGCACAATGAAGTTTGATGCTTTTGACCCTTTACTTTCCAAACAGAAAGTCTTCTGAGGAGCCCTTTGATGGGCAGCTAAAGCTTAAGGACCCGCTATTCTGGCCAAATGTGTGCCCAGTGTGACAACTGTGAATACTATATGGACTTCAGGCATCTTCCCTCACTGCTGCTTAGTTCAGATCGTTACATGGGCTTTGTAGTGGTCATTAATCCGCAGTCCACAAAGTGAGAACTTTAGTAATGTCACACTGCACCTGTAGACTAGAGACAATTAGCCAGGATATTTATGGCATATGCTCTACATCCAGAGTATAACCAACAGAGCTGCCGACTCTATTTGGCTTTCACTATTGTCATTGGTAATTGACAGCTGCCTCACCTGCCAGTCTTGATTTTTGGATCAGCAGCTACTGCACTTTTTAGGATGCTGGTTTTCGTTATTATGCTGGCAACTCTTACTCCCGCAAACAAGGTCAACAAAGAGCCATCTGGTCATTGGCTCTTTTGTAGTAAAAATGTCACATCCATACGACTGGTTTTTACTCATCATACTTCATTCTCTCATTTTCAGGGCTAATTTACAGGTCTATGCTGATCTATAGGCTCGCTGCTTACTTTCTGACTCTTTAGGAACCGGTTGATGGAGGAGGAGAGAGCACAGTGATGATGGAGGAGGAGAGGGCACAGTGATGATGGAGGAGGAGAGGGCATGGTGATGATGGAGGAGGAGAGGGCAGCAGTGGTGATAGAGGAGGAGAGGGCAGCAGTGGTGATGATGGAGGAGGAGAGGACAGCAGTGGTGATGGAGGAGGGAGAAGGCAGCAGTGGTGATGGAGGATGGAGAGGGCAGCAGTGGTGATGATGGAGGAGCAGATGGCACAGTGATGATGGAGGAGGAGAGGGCAGCAGTGGTGATGGAGGAGGAGAGGGCAGCAGTGGTGATGGAGGAGGAGAGGGCAGCAGTGGTGATGATGGAGGAGGAGAGGACAGCAGTGGTGATGGAGGAGGGAGAAGGCAGCAGTGGTGATGGAGGAGGAGAGGACAGTAGTGGTGATGGAGGAGGGGGAAGGCAGCAGTGGTGATGGAGGATGGAGAGGGCAGCAGTGGTGATGATGGAGAAGCAGATGGCACAGTGATGATGGAGGAGGAGAGGGCACAGTGATGATGGAGGAGGGAGAAGGCAGCAGTGGTGATGGAGGAGGGAGAAGGCAGCAGTGGTGATGGAGGAGGGAGAAGGCAGCAGTGGTGATGGAGGAGGGAGAGGACAGCAGTGGTGATGATGGAGGAGCAGATGGCACAGTGATGATGGAGGAGGAGAGGGCAGCAGTGGTGATGATGGAGGAGGAGAGGGCAGCAGTGGTGATGATGGAAGAGGAGAGGGCAGCAGTGGTGATGATGGAGGAGGGAGAGGGCAGCAGTGGTGATGGAGGAGGAGGGAGAGGGCAGCAGTGGTGATGGAGGAGGAGGGAGAGGGCAGCAGTGGTGATGAAGGAGGAGGAGAGGGCAGCAGTGGTAATGATGGAGGAGGAGAGGGCAGCAGTGATGATGGAGGAGGAGAGGGCAGCAGTGGTGATGGAGGAGGAGAGGGCAGCAGTGGTAATGGAGTAGAGGGCAGCAGTGGTGAAGGAGGAGGAGAGGGCAGCAGTGGTGAAGGAGGAGTAGAGGGCAGCAATGGTGATGGAGGAGGAGAGGGCAGCAGTGGTGATGGAGGAGGACGAGGAGAGGGCAGCAGTGGTGATGGAGGAGGACGAGGAGATGGCAGCAGTGGTGATGGAGGAGGATGAGGAGAGGGCAGCAGTGGTGATGGAGGAGGACGAGGAGAGGGCAGCAGTGGTGATGGAGGAGAAGGAGGAGAGGGCAGCAGTGGTGATGGAGGAGGAGGAGGAGAGGGCAGCAGTGGTGATGGAGGAGGAGGGGGCAGCAGTGGTGATGGAGGAGGAGAGGGCAGCAGTGGTGATGGAGGAGGACGAGGAGAGGGCAGCAGTGGTGATGGAGGAGGACGAGGAGAGGGCAGCAGTGGTGATGGAGGAGGACGAGGAGAGGGCAGCAGTGGTGATGGAGGAGAAGGAGGAGAGGGCAGCAGTGGTGATGGAGGAGGAGAGGGCAGCAGTGGTGATGGAGGAGGAGGGGGCACAGTGTGATGGATAAGAGGGCAGCAGTGGTGATGGAGGAGGAGGAGAGGGCAGCAGTGGTGATGGAGGAGGGAGAGGGCAGCAGTAGTGATGGAGGAGGGGGAGGGCAGCAGTGGTGATGGAGGAGGGAGAGGGCAGCAGTGGTGATGGAGGAGGGAGAGGGCAGCAGTGGTGATAGAGGAGGGAGAAGGCAGCAGTTGTGATGGAGGAGGAGAGTGCACAGTGTGATGGAGGAGGAGAGTGCACAGTGTGATAAGAGTGCACTGTGTGATCATGAAGGGCACTGTGGGATCAAAAGGGAGCACAGTTTGATGAAGGAGGGGGCACAACCAAAGTAATTAACCAAAAATGTAAAATCTTATTACAATGAATACATATTCTTAATTTGTTATTCATATAGCAAGTCATGTTTGCTGTTTAATGTATTTATTTCTATTACTCTCTTTATTAAAGTGTATTATATGATTTGTATTAAAAGAAAAAGCCTTATTGAATGAACAAATAATTTATAAAAGTGGAGAGGGCTCAAATTTAATTTTTGCAGTGCGGGCATCTGACATGCTAGAATAGTCCCTACTGTCAACTTATTTTGTAAGTGCTCAGTGATAGAGAATATCTGTGGTACCAAACAGTCAGCAACTTCACAGCACACTGTGAAACAGGACCTGCCTAAAAATTCCTTACTTTACTTTAATGATGTAAGCAGGAATCACGCAGCCCTCTCCCGAGGAGTAAGGAGAACGACTATGTGGTGGAGACGTCCCTCCTCCTCTCATCTTAGATTTGCTGCTGGTTCTGTGTGACCACCCTGCAGGTCGACCACATGTTGCTCTAGGGCAGTGTTTCTCAACTCCAGTCCTGAGGACCCACTAACAGTGCAGGATTGCCAGGTGACCAGTTAAATAATTATACCACCTGCTACACTGTGTCAGTCAGTAATGACTACACCTGTGCACCAGCAAGGAGATATGGAAAACATGTACTGCTAGGGGGTCCTGAGGAGTGGAGAAACACTGCTCTAGCGCTACCCATTGCCTTCACTGGTCTAATGGCTCTAAGAGGAACTGTACTCCCCACATCCCACTAATCATGACCCTTTCCGATGGTAAATAGAGAATTAAGGTGATGAATGCTTTAGGAGTATTCCTGCATTAGAATTGCCTTTCTTTTCCTTAAAGCCAATTAGGCCTAATGTGGGTTTTGGTGAGTAGCTGTCTGTGTCATCTTCAATGTTGATTTTGTTATATAACTTCAATGTTACTATAAAAAAGTGAAATGCGTAGTGATATCAGATAAAGGCAAGATATACAGAGAAGGGAATTAAAAGCTAAGTTGACAGCTCTGTAATAGCTTTTGGAAGACGTAGGTACTTTTGCACATTTACAATGCAGCCAGCATAGCTGCTTAATAATGGTGTTATTCCTGTCACACAGGCATGATTGGATGGACTGGGTCACATCAAGTTTAAAAATTGCTGATAGCTGTTCTAAGGCAACACAGATTGTGCTAATGTAGTTCCTAGTGACTATGACTGTTTAGCCATTTCAATCTAGTTTTTGTTTCTTCTTCTCACAGTATGTGGCTTCATTAATGATACTTCCCGGGGCCTATTACTGATACTACCACTTAACAGGGCACTAACTATAATGTTTATCACTGCAGTTTGACAATACTCAGCTGCCACAGCAATGAGCGTTGCCTATGGCTCTGACGCATGGGTGGAATGGGAAGCTTGGTTTAAGCATCCAGTTCCACTGTTACCACAAAAATAAATAAATCTATTGTGTGTATATTGAGGCTCGTTTAGAGTTGGACTCATTTGTGTCAATAGTGCAGAAGAAGAATATACTGCACTAACAGCAGCAGGTTTATGTGTATATTGTAAGGCGCAGATAAGCCAGATGCAAGATCATTAGTAATTGCACCATGCGTATGTCAGGCGCAATTACAGACAACTAAATACAGACAATTGCTGTCCTGTTATCCATTAGTAGCTGACAAGCCATTGGACCTGTCATTCACATGACAGCTCCAAAAGGAGCAAGTACTCACCTTATATAGGGTTTGTTAGTATCCCAATGGACTGGTAACACTAACAAGGGCCGTGCTGATAATCATCATCACCTCTCTCCAGGGATCGAGCACTTGCAACAGATACCCCTCAGACAGACATATATCTGCAGCTGTCTCAACCTCTAAGTAGATTGCAATTACGTGAACATCCTTATAGCACTTGGCCTACATTTACTCCCCCACACCCCTGCCCCTGGCAATAGGCCAATTCAGTTTAAACAGATCCCTACTAAAACAATGTAATTCATAAATAATTTTTTTTTCAGCTAATACTTTCTCCAATGTAAATAAAAAGATTTAGGGGAACATTTATCAATCTTATCATAAAGTGAAAAATGGTTTTCAATCCTTATCGCAGTTCAAAGAACTGCACATGCGCACAGACATCTCCGCTCTATCTAGTGGTGAGTGACAGGGAGGGATCGTGTGATCCCTCCACACCTGCGCTGTCCAGCTCTGCTCTTCGGGGCAGAGCTGACAGCACTAAAACCTGTCAATTATGATAATGTACGCCAGCTTCAGCGGCGTACATTATCAAGACAAGTTACCGTAAAAAAAAAAAAAATCGGAACTTGTTAGATTGCGGCTGGGAGCAGTCACCAAACTGTAGAATGGTGACTGCTCCCAAAAACGAAAAGAAATGCAAAGCAGCAGATATCCACGATATCTGCTGAGATGCACCCTTCTTAAGTATGCGGGACACAAAGAGGGACATGTATTTTATGGTAAGTGCACGATAGTGCACTATCACAATTTGTTAAATATGCCCCTTAGACACACAAAGGTGCATCATGTAATAAAGCGATGTCCCCTAACTCTCATGGTTTTTTTATGCCATACATTGGGCTAAGCTAAGCAGCATCGTAGGTGAAAAATGGAAAAGTGTAGATTAATGAAAGGAGTGGTTCTAAGCTGGTTGTGGTTTGTTGTGATGTGTACACTTTTGCACATTGCGCCTCTTCAGATTTTTCCACCTAGATGCACTATTAGTTTGTGCAGGCGTCTCCTGCGAGTGGAGTGCCGGTGTGCACCTTTAAGTGCACTAAGCAGACCATCTAGACACGCAGGTGCAAAACCAAGATGTTTTGTCATCCGCATCCGTTGAGCTTCATGAATGAGGTCCTCTTTGTATTTTTCCTATGCACAGGACACCTGTGAGCACAGTTGGTTCAAGTGACTTTTTACTGCGTCTCATTGCCCCTCCTGTAGAGCTGTGCTCTACTTTACTTACCACAATCTTTTGTTTTCCCTATAACTTTTCACTTTGCTCAGTGTAAACCCCCTACCCCTGTCCAAAACAAAAAACAAAAATAAACAAGCTCCCTTTAATTCCTTTTATCACTTATAACTTGTTCTATTGCTTTTTAATACTTTGGTACAATTGCTTCCATTGCCCCGTATAACCCTCCGTGCTGTGTGGCTTGTTTCCTTGTGCTGGTGACAGCTACATGACACAGCGGCACGGGGTGCCCAGATGAGGAATGTGAATAAAGCTGTAATAAATTGTCGCCTGCTCCCGTACTCTCTCCCTGAAGCTTGGGGTGAAATAAATTCTCAAAATCTATTTCCCTGTGATAGCCAGCGGCCGACCAGTCCAGTAAATAAGAATTATAGCAGCAGAACGGCATCACTTATGGTGGGATAAAAAAAGGAAGACAAACATGTCTGCAAAGGATATATAAATCTATTGGTCTGAGAGGGGCTGCCAGAGATAATACGAGTATTTATACCAGGGTTTAATTCTATGTTGCACTAACATGCATGCCAATATCCCTGGGGAATAAACTAAGCAGCCTGTATATTTGCACATTGTAGCCACTCTATTACAGAACATTTTTAATGGATAAATGACTAGAACTATAAAGCAAATTTCTAAAGATTTATGATCCTGATTATCTACATAACACCAACATTATAATGTTGGGTCATATAGTATAGAGCTACTTGCTTTTGTGTTTGTTGACAGAGATTAGTTGCTTACCAGAAATTAATCAGGAGCACGGAGCATTTTACTTTGGGGGTATGCGTCTAATTGTCGGCCTTACATATGATAAAATTCCAGTTGGGAACTTCCCCATAAAACGTTGCAACCTTTTGTGGGATTTATGGGTCCGGCTACAAATGGGCTTTGTGTACAGAGTGAAATGTCTCTTTAAAGTACAGTCTACTGCAACTTTAGGGCCACACACTTCATTTATTTCAAATTTCTGTTTTTCTCTTTCTGTATCCCCCATGGATGTCATAAAAAAAACCAAATGGGAGTAAGGAGAAAATGGGAAATGGTCTTTATAATGTGTTAATCATCTTTAGGATGTAAGCTCTCAGGAGCAGTGCCCTCTTTCCTTGTGTGCTCCTTCTACTATTCCATCACCCCCTGTACCTCTTGGTCTGCTTCCCTAGCCTGTCTTCTTAAGCTTTGGTCTATTTCTCGCTGATTTCTACCATCACCTTTCACTCATTGTCCCAGAAATAATTTGATTTGCATTAACATGTTACCTGTGTGTGTGGGTGTGTATATATTTTTGTTCTTCATTTTTTGTTCTTTCTGTATCATGTTGTGTCACGGGTCACTGTTTTCTGTATATGTCATGTAAGGTGCTGTGGACACTTTGTGGCGCCTTATAAATTAAAGATGATAATAATAATAATAATAGTGTACATTTCAGTCTGTTTTTTCATTGGTGTTAATGAACCTATAAGTGCTCTTTCCCATATGAAGTGGGCCTGGAAGGTGCAAAAACCATCCCACTGAAAGTATAGGCCGTGGCCCAAATCCACCTCCTCTAAGGACGTGTGCAAAGCAAGTCGCATTGCAAGGGAAAAGTCTGCCCGCAAATCAAGGAACACTAATGTCTTCTCTAATGCTTTAATATCATTTAAATATCTCAAAGTGAATTCTCATTTTAGCATGTGGGTGTAACGTAAGTCAAAACAAATGCAATTAGCCTGCATATAGTTATGAATGCTGTTGATCTGCCATAAGATTGTGCACATTTGCTCAAAAATAGGCACAAATTACATTTGTGCTGCAGAGGTTCCATAAAACAGTGCAGAACGCAACTCAGATGGGGCTTGAAAGAGCAGATCCCTATGAGGATCGCACAGGCCATAGACATGCAGAGTAAAGCAACATAGAACATATTATTGTACTTTTTTCAGTCTATGACCTTAGAAAGGGAAGCTGTCTGCCCCTCTGTCCCGCAATCACTCATCCTAATAGCACCTATGATAAATGACACAACACTAAAAGAGCTGGAGAGAATATGGTCACAGCTTTTTAAGTTCCAATTTTGTCTTAAGCAGAGGGATGTGCTGGGTAACCCGGTGCTCACAAAACAAAATGACCAGATACCTTGCTCGACAAACAAATTCCAAGGGTGCCATACACCATGCCTAGCCAAGAGGCCACACGACGCTCTGTCTCGTGACAGTCCTAGTTGCGGTGTAATAAGCCTTTCCATGAGACCGGAACCCTTCAGGTCTGACATCCAGGAAAGGTCCCTAGACTTCCCCTCAGATATAACCTTTTTCCAGGGACAACCAATAGCCCATTCCCCTTAATCGTCAACTTCACATTTCAGCATGAACATCTCACACACGTTATAATGTGTGTGTGTGTGTGTGTGTGTGTGTGTGTATATATATATATATATATATATATATATATATATATATATATATATATATATATATATATAATGTTTTGTTTTACATCATCATAGATATATCTTTTCTCCTTCCTCTTTCTTTTTTTTAAAGTTAGCAAAATCTCTTAATGCTGTACAATACCAGCTTATTGATATTGTAATATTCAACCTTCTTTACCCTCCTTAATCCTAGAGGTAAATGTATTAAACAGCAATTTCTGCAAATCAACAATATTTTGCCGCTTTGACTGCTAAATTTAAAACGGCAATGTCTTGAAGGGCAAGTTTTGCCCTTCAAGACATTGCCGTTTTAAATTTAGCTGTCAAAGTCACCGAATATCAGCAGAAATCGCAGTTTAATACATTTACCCCCTAGTTGAGCAGTAGGGTGCAGTTACCTCCACGTGGTCTGCTGGAAAGTGGGGGTGGTGGACATTTCCACCTACTTCCCCTATAATCTTGCAGCAGATCCTCGTCCAGACCAATGATATTACCCCTGTGACAGGCTCCCCGCTGTGGTTATGAATTCTGGCTGATTTCTCCCACTGTCACCAGTGAACTCCGCCTGTGTGTTTTTGCTCAGTTTCCAATATGCTCTCTGCTTCCAGTCTACATTCTAGGTTATTACTGTTTAAACTAGATTCTAAATGTACTTTGTCCATTGATAAAGTCTCATTCATATATACACTTGTGGTAGTGACTGTAATCATTACATATGAGTGCATGCTAAACGGCTCCTTATGCTATAACATGAGGAAATGTTCCAGAATTAGCATTATGGATTTAAAAAATGTCTGTGCACTTGTCAATATGTGTAAGGTTAACTCACAAAGTTTGTAACACTAAATTTATTCTCCTGCTCCCAGGGCCATCTTAACAACATTATGGGCCCCCGGGCAAAGCAGTGCACCGGGGCCCCTATATATTTTTATATATATATATATGTATATATATACATACATATGTTAACCCCCTTAACTTACCTTAAGTCCAACTCCCTTCTCTTCTTTTTTCTTTAGTCCTCCGTGCTGTGCTCGCAGTGAATGTCGGGCATGATGACGTCAACATGCCCGACATTCACTGCGAGCACAGCAAAGAAGAGAGGACCAGGGATGGAGCTGGATCGCCACCTGACCTTAACAGTTAGGTGACCGCAAAAGGTAAGTTGTTTTTTTGTTTTTTTTATTATTTCTACAGATTTTTAGATTTTCATTGCCTTGAGCCCCCTTTCCCCCTGGGCCCCCGGGCACCTGCCCATCGTGCCCAGTCAGAAAGATGGCCCTGCCAGCTCCTCCTCCTCCCACTGACACATTGTCCACACTTTAATGAGTGACCTCCCCTTGTCTTTGTTGTGGATATGGGTGTAATGCCTAGGTTCCCAAACTGTGCACCGCGGCTCCCTGGGGTGCCGCGGCGCTGTCACTGGGGTTCAGTGATCACCCTAGCAATAAAAAGAGAAAAAAAACAACAAAAAAACTTACCAATCATCCAGTACCGGATCCTCCTCCTCACTGACTGACGGGCGTGACGCCATCAGTCCGGCAGCTGCAGATAGGACGTCAGGAAAGAAGGTAAGTAAAGGAGAGTGAAGGGGGACACAGAGAGAGACGCTGAAGGGGGACACAGAGAGAGACGCTGAAGGGGGACACAGAGAGAGAGACGCTGAAGGGGGACACAGAGAGAGACGCTGAAGGGGGACACAGAGAGAGACGCTGAAGGGGGACACAGAGAGAGACGCTGAAGGGGGACACAGAGAGAGACGCTGAAGGGGGACACAGAGAGAGAGACGCTGAAGGGGGACACAGAGAGAGAGACGCTGAAGGGGGACACAGAGAGAGACGCTGAAGGGGGACACAGAGAGAGACGCTGAAGGGGGACACAGAGAGAGACGCTGAAGGGGGACACAGAGAGAGAGACGCTGAAGGGGGACACAGAGAGAGAGACGCTGAAGGGGGACACAGAGAGAGACGCTGAAGGGGGACACAGAGAGAGACGCTGAAGGGGGACACAGTGAGAGAGACGCTGAAGGAGGACACAGAGAGAGAGACGCTGAAGGGGGACACAGAGTGTGAGATGGCGAAGAAGGGGACAGAGTAATATGGTGAAGGGGCGCAGTGATATGATGAAGGGGCAAAATGTGATGGTTAAGGGGCCTAAATACATCTTACGTCATTTTGACCCAACTACTTAAAAAACGGAACTACCCGGTAATTATTTTGGCTTAGGGGGGCTTTGGAAAGATTATGGTGACCCTAAGGGTGCCTCGAACTGAGAAAGCTTGGGAACCACTCGTGTAATGTATTATTTATCCAATGTGCTGATTGATGGAAGTGTACATTTAACTGTACTTAGAGGGAAGACAGCTTTCTGTGATCTTCTGCTTTAGTACATACGGCTTCCAGTAGCTGAGAGAGTCCATCAAGGAGTTAATCCCCTCCAGTTGTTATAAATAACAGCATCTTTTAATCATTGTGTAACTGAATGCTGTCATTGTCAGGAGACTGATTCTTGCTGCTTCCAAGTTGGGTAACCTTTACCCTTCCTGGAGGAAGTTGTAGTGCGAGTTGGAGTAAAACTCCCTTATCCAAATGCATTATACTTTTAATAGCAGTTTATAACAAGAAATTTCAGAGTTGTAGCGTGACCCCAGGACACAAGTGAGGTAATGGTCTCATCCTGTGTCTTTCTATGGTACTGTGTAATATAAGTTACATTTCAAATTATTTAAAAAATGTTTCAAAATTGCTATGTGACTGTTGACCCGGGTTCAATACTATAACCACTTTCTTTGACCAGTACTTTTTGTTTGAAACGGGTGTCAGAGTGCAACCGGATAAGCCATCTATTCAGAGTAACTGAGCTGTCACTTCAACGGAGACTGACCTGTGTCAGCAACACTGAGTTACTGCTTCCAGCAGTTGATTGAATTATCAGCTTCACACCTCCATGATGTGTGTGTCATTATGTGCATAGCTGGCACCAATCCAAGAAGCTAACTGCAGTCTTCCCTTTGGTAATTTTATCCTGCTTGTGGCTTTGGTATCAGGAACCAACCAAAAGAGTTATATGCAGGGTGAATTTCTTATATCAGACCTGCACTGTGCCACAGATGGAATATGAATATTGAATTCAGCACACAAAATGACATCTTCTACTATGTGTAGGTGTTGCATTCTTAGTCAATATAAATAATATTTCTGCTCAACAGAGATATAATTACCTACTCAGCTGAAATGTCCTGGACGCCCAGAAGAACCGGATCTCTCCCAGACGGTGGCATGGCTTAATGCCACGATTTGTGTTAAGCCCCGTTTCTGCCATACAATACAGCAAATATTCCAGTCAACATAACCCTCCCCACACCTGTCAGCTAACCTGTTGGCAAGTGTGAGATACATTCATGCACTCATACATACATACAGTACATGCAGACATAGAGGGCCTGTTTCAATAAGAAAAGTAAAGCAAAAAAAAAATGAGGAACTTTACCCCTTGGCAAAACCATGTTGCATTGGAGGGGGAGGAAAATTTAAAATGTGCTGGCAGATTTATAGATGGGGTAGGGCATATTCTAGATCAAGTTTACATTTCAGTGCACAAATAAAACTATCAAGTATTTGTGTGCTACATGAATAAACAGCCAGTATTTATCTTATGTGCAAGATAATAAACTAATTTGCACCCCTTTGCATTGTAGCATGGTTTGTCCCGGAGAAAACGTACACATTTTTTGCCTTACTTTCCTTAATGAATCAGACACAGAAAGTCTAGCCTCCCATATATAACCTTTTTCCAATTTTTCACCATTTTTATTTCTAGATTATGGCAATGCGGAAGGAATAATTGTTGATTGTAGTGTTGTAAGAGGTCCACTGGGGGAGGTGTGGGGGTGAACGAGTGCCCAAAATGCAGCAGGGGAAAAGGGTTCCTGTCTTTCTGTGCAGGGCACTCGTTTTGGTGTAAGGGGAAAAGGGGGAAATACGGGAGGGACAGCTCCACAAGGTGAGTGCACCAAGGGAACAGCCCTCCCCGCAGCTATACTCAAAGACGCGAGTCTACGACGGTGACTCCCTTTATCCCTTCTGCTCTAGAGGTCATCGCTTGCTGGGGTCTTCCGCACACCTTGTCTTACGACCAACACCTGTAAAACAATGGAGACAAAGCCACAAAGAACAATCCCTTCCCCAACACCCCAGATACTCACTCAATCCCGAAGGACCGCTATGGAACCCACCGTACCCTTTGCATCCGCGAACGGGATTCTCCTATTTACCCGTCTTCGGTCATCCGGGTCCGCTGGCACTTTGGCGCTACGCAGGCCTCCGCCCGCTGCCTGAGCGCCGTCTGTAAAGCTGACCCTGTCCTGGGGCACAGAACTTTGTGCCCTTCACGACGGATGGAGGGGGTTCTGTAAACCGCTCCAGTATTTTACTGCTTAATTACCAAGGGACCAAGTATCCCCTACACTACTCCGGGACCTAGCGACCTACTAGCCCTGGGCCGAACCTCCACTACCTACTATAAGGGCCTACTGCCCCGCTAACCATCAGGGACCTTCTATCCCTCTAACCACAAGGACCCAATATCCTTGTACACTACAGGGCAGCTGCCCCGCTACACTGGCGGGATACTATCGCTCCCCTCACCCAGAGGCCTGTGCCTCTCTACACTGAAGAGCCTTGCGCCCTGCTATGCTCCAAGGGCCTTGCGCCCTGCTATGCTCCAAGGGCCTTGTGCCCTCCCAGCTCTCAGGGCCTTGCGCCCTCCCAGCTCTCAGGGCCTTGCGCCCTCCCAGCTCTCAGGGCCTTGTGCCCTCCTAGCTCTCAGGGCCTTGTGCCCTCCCAGCTCTCTCAGGGCCTTGCGCCCTTCTAGCTTTCAGGGCCTTGCGCCCTCCTAGCTTTGTACTTGTGGGGCCTGGTACCCCTCCTGGCTAACTATGGGGCCTTGTGCCCAATGAACACCTACAGTGGCCACCCCTAACTGTGCCACAGGCCTAGTGCCTGAAATGTGCCCCGGGTTTTGTGCCCGACCTAAGTGAGGATAATATATTTACCTGCTCTGCGCAGGAAACTCTGCTTGCCGCGCCGTCTTCGGGTCTTCCAGACCCTCCAGCCGCCGGCGCCTCTTCTCACGTTTGGCACCGTGCCTGCAGTCTTCATGGCAGGGTGCGCTCTTAGCCCTTACAAGGTCTCCCCAGCGATGTCCACATCTCCGGCGTTTTCTCCTGTGTCTTTGGGTGGCAGGGTAGCTCACAGCTCTTACAAGGGCTCCCTGTCGCTTCTGCTGGCATCTCCGGTGCTGGCCGTCCCTCGGCGTCCTCTTCTTCTTCCTCCCGCGACGTACTGCCAAGATAGCGGTGCCCGACAAATTATAAAACCGCGGGCGCGCCGACTTCATTGGCCGTCACCGCGAGCGAGCCCTGATTGGCTTGCAGCGGCGCCAAAAGTTCAAATGGCCTGGCTTGCCTGTCCGGCCACTGATTGGCCAGCAGCGGGAAGCGAGTCCTGATTGGTTCGCTTCCTGCTGCCACCGGGACCTGTGGAAAACGAGAGAGGATACTCACCACTGGAACGCCGGCATGGTGAGTAGCTTCCTCCTTCTTCTATCTTCGCCCTCTTCTCGGGCACACCCGTAGCAGCGCCCCTCTCCAGTGTCATTCAGCCATGGTCTTTGGAGTCTGTTATTATTGATATTTAGAGTGCTTAGGCTGGGTACACACTACAGAAATTTCTCCCGATTTACCAATGACTGAGAGTGCCGATTCATGTGCACACACTATACATATTTTACAAGATTTACCCTCAGATCTGTTGTCGTCATCTATCATAACCGTCGGCTGAAAAGATTATGACTCTGTAAACTCTGTAGAGAGCTGCCTACACTGCTGGTCGTCAGTGCGTGCGTACACACTGCAGAATTTGCCCGACATCGTTCTATTATTCATAGAGATTTCTAGTCTGTTTATAAATCAATCGATGCGATGTGCTTTAGTACGATAAAACATGATCTTTGGAGCGTACACAATAATGCAATATTGTACCGAACGGTATCATGTGATTGGCGCGATAATCGGATGTAAATCCTGTAGTGTGTACCCAGCCTTAGGATTTTCAGAACAAGGGATGCTTCTATCTATTCCTCACACTGCCCTGGCATTCCTAATGCAGTAAATGTATGAGAAGACACTTCTTTGCCAGTGGTTGTTTTAAATGGGTCAGGTTTTTAGTTTGTTTTGATACAGCTACGTTACTGCTTTAAGAATACAGTGCCAGTGTGCAGAGTGGACATATCCGCACGTATTGGAAACAGGATTCTCTCCCTAAACAAAAGTGGTAATACGAGCATTCTACTAGAATGCTGCTAAATCTGTCTTCTCCGTCTGAAAGAGGCAAATAAAAGATAAACAGCTAATAGAAGGAGTAGCACGCGGCTAGATGGGTACATCGGTGATGTGCTACTGGGTTGGGAAAGTTTAGTTCATGGTGAGAGAGCAGTGTAAAGTCAGGAGGGCAGTGTACACAAACTTCCATTGTCCCTGTAACACAGGATCCCAGGTGGGTTTCTTGTTTGTTTCTCAGCAGGAGATGACTCCTGTAATTAATGAGAATCCCATTCATTTCAGATGATTGTTAGATAATTACAGTTGGATGTTACCCAAGTCATGTCTGTGCACAGGGATGCTTTCAATTGTTGCATCCTCACAATCAAGATATAATCAGCTCTGTGACTCCTTGTCAGAGTCTTGTCTCGTCACTGTCAACGAGACATCAAGGACTAATGAGTGGTAATTATTATTATTATCTGCACTATCAGTCACATGGGGAGGCTGCTTCCTTGCCTTTGAACGTTTTGACGTGTTACTGAGATCTGTATCTGTCGCAGGGAGAGGTGACAGCTGAGCAGGAACGCACTGTAGCAATCTTATTATGTCCTATTGGAGGACTATTTTAGTGCAAGAGCGTTACACGACATACATAACTTAATAACATCATGCTGATTAGTTCAATCGATTGAAGCCAGGCTGTCTAGCTGATTTCAGAGTTCTCCAAAGCTTCTCGCTGAGACCTGTACAGGTTTTATTGTATGACATTCTTTAATAATAGAGCGTGGCTCGAAAATGTGTAGAAATAACATATATCTGGATCTGCTCATAAAACGTTAATACCAGTTAATGTAAAAGCACACAGGGGAGATTTACTAAACCATGTAATAAGGAATAGTGGACGTGTTGTGTTGCCATAGCAGATTCTAGATAATATTATTTAGTACAATCTAGAAAATAATAGCTAGAACTGTGATGGGCAACCTGAAACACTTCAGGGGCCGCATGGCCCTTTAACCCCTTAAAAGGGTTACGAGCGTTACGCTTAATCTCAGTAATAAGTTAAAACAATAGATTTGATCAAAGAAAGAAATATCTATTTATAGTAACATATCAGCAGACATAAACAATAGTTATAGCTAAAACAAAAAATCTAACAATAAAACAGGAAAGAGCTGGGAGGCACAGGTTCAGGGGCCGCATATGGCCCTAGGGCCGTCTGCTGCATATCACTGAGCTGGAATCTGATTGGTTGCTATGGGCAACACCTCCACTTTCTATTTTTAGGAGGTCTAGTAAATGACCTTTGGGGGTAGATTTAATAATCACAAAGCATGAGGTTGTGTTATGTTTTGCGAAAAAGAGCCTATTTGTTGGCACAGGCACCTACTTGAATGGCAGCACATGAAAATATACATGTAGGAAAGTTATTTTAAAGTGTAGCCTTCAACTTTAGAACCCCCTTCTTCAATAATTTAAACTCTGTTTTTTTTTTATTTATAATTGTGTGTTACCATATTTTTTATTATAGGGGTATTTGCATCAATGCGACCGAATGATCCCAGAGCTGTGTTATTGAAAGTTACCTGAACTTCGTTTAAACCTCTGCTGTTGTGTCCCACAGCTGTAGTACAGGCTGTTATAGTCACGCCCCCTGCCACCAGCATCTAATTTGCATGGTCCAGCCTGTGGCATTCTAGAACACGACCGCTACATGAGAATGTGTAAATCTTTCTTGATTTTGGCCTGAAATCCGTACAGAACAGTATCAGTGCGGATATAGGTTTGTCTCCGGGCTCATCGCCAAGGTTGATAAAAAGAAGACAGGACATGAAATCACATAACGCTCACAATTAGCATGTAATAGATTGTGGTATAACCAACAGGCCCAGTCTTATCTCTTATACAATTCCCATTATATCCTCTTCCTTCTGCATAGCTGCCCATCCTGCCTTTCTGGTAATAATAATAGATTCCCATTGGTCTTATACAGTAGTAAACAATAACTAATAATTGTATTTCATCACATTTTATATGGGAATTGTGACATTCTCTTTTCTGTATGTGACACTTGATTACATTATATTGTGTACAAATATGGTAATGCAACTTTTGCATTTACTGATAACACTGGTAAGCTGCATCTTTATGCTATTGTGATACGCGTGATGCAGAAATACTGCTGTTTTTAAAGTTGGAGGTATCTTGAGATACGTGCTACCCCACATACGTACGCAAGGCTGCAGTTTTTGTGAGAAAATGTTTACACATACATACAAAGCACAAAATTAGTAAGACTCCCTTTATTTGTTGTCTAAGCTCTGTGTCAGACACCAAATTCTCTATCTCACAAACTGGCCATCCATGTATCAATTATTTTGTTTCCAAATGACCTGTGCACTTAAATATACTACTGAGGCATTGCACAATACAATCCAATCATTTTTGTATCCAAGTTTTAACCAGTTATAGCATTGCTATTCTTTAATCGTATGACTACAATACACACTCTTAGCTTGACTTCAATCTGATCCTTTTGGATGAAATTTTTTCTGATTGGCCAGGGATTTTGACATCTGCATTTGATTGTTAAAAATTGCCCATCTGTATGAGTGAGAAAATATTCAATTTGATAAAGAAGATTGTAGGCTTGACGTGTGTGGTCAGTCTCAGTTGCATCAGACATATTATTTCATTTGGTAATCTTGAAAATGTCTAGGGCCTGATTCATTAAGACAAGCAAAGCAAAAAAACAAAAGGAGTAAATTTGCTCCCGGATAAACCATGTTACAATACAAGGGGTGCAAATAAGTTTATTATTTTGCAGGGTACGTAATTTTGATGAACTAAACCCCGACACTACTAACAACGGCAGTGGAATAGCGATACTGACATTCCCTACTTACTCTTCATTCCGAAGATGTCATTTTCTTATAAACTCTTGATTGCGACTGTTTATAAAAGTGCCGTTGAACTATTACGGCGGTTTAAGATCCCGGCAGTGGCATGGGATTTCACTTTTAACAGCTGCACTACTAATTATGCTGTTAAAGGGGCAATGCAAGCAGGCGCAGGCTCTGCAATGTAGAAGGCTTAGTAAAAAGCCTTGTAGAGCCTGCGCCTGCTTGCATTGTCCCTTTAACAGCATAATTAGTAGTGCGGCTCTTAATAGTGACGTCCATGCGGCTGCCGGGATCTTAAACCACCGCAGTAGTTCCGCGTCACTTTTATAAACAGTCGCAATCAAGAGTTTATCGGAAAATTAAATATTCGGAATTAAGAGTAAGTAGGGAATGTCGGTATCGCTATTCCACCGCCATTGTTAGTTGTGTCGGGTTTAAGTTATTTGGGATTAGGATTTCCATCGATTTTGCATGTAAGGAAAATTCTGGCTGCTTTTTCATGTAGCGCACAAATACTTGATAGCTTTATTTTTACACTGAAATTTAAAGTAGATCTAGGACATTTCCTACCCCAACTATACATCTGTCCCCACATTTTAAATTTACCTCCCTCTCCAGTGCAACATTGTTTGCCCAGGTGCTAATCTTTTTTGCTTTTCTCTTCTTAATGAATCAGACCCATATTATCTAATAAAGTGATTTTCTACCTCCATTTAAGATTTTCTAAACCCCTTTCCCTCATACTAGCAGGCTTCTTCTATCCCACAATGCCCAGTACGTATAATCAGCCTGATCCGCTTCTAATCAGTGTGTGTAGCGCTCTTAGCATAGGGAGAGGGAGAGCTCCAATGCGCTGTGCTGTAATGACAGCTGGCTCCTGATTGGATGACTATGTGCTTATCTAATCAACTGTGTAGGATCCCTGCTTATCCAGAGAGATCTTCCCATGATCTGACCAGTGGGTTGTATGTATTGGAGCCCTGAGCAGACAGTTGGGGCCCTCAGTGGAGGGCATCTCACTGAGAGTAGTAAGAGTAAGGGTTAAATGAACATTAAAAGCCCCGTATATATTGCCCTCAGACATCTCACCCTATACATTAACAAAGGGATAGGAGCAATTTCTGTAATAGAGGTGGGGCCCCTGGTACCTAATATGTTTTACTCCACCAACCCTTAATCTGACCTCTCTCTTTGTATATTCACTCAGCTAATGCTGCTGCCCAGTCTTTCACCATGTCTCTGTCCTCTCCTTCTGTCTGACTCACTCAGACAGACATACTCCCAGGGCTGCGCCCTCCCTTGCAGCACTGTCCCCTATTTGTGTCCCAGCACACCTTCACATTCTTCTCCCAACTCCCTGTGACAGTGACAGGACTCGCACGGAGTCAGGAGGCTGCAGCGAGTCAATTTGTAGCGACAGTTAATCCATCTTCTGCCAGTGGGTCCGTAAGGCGGGGGAGCACACCCCGGTTGGGGCTGCACACTGCGTGCATACACAAGCAGCTAAGCCCTGAGTATTTTTAGAAAGTCCCTAACCTTGTTTTGTCCGTGTGAGTGACGCAGGACCTGGGATAGGACATTGGGTAAGTGATGAATTGCCCCTCATGAAATTTTTTATATCAGTGAATAATAAGCAGTGAGCCTCTTTATTATGTGCAATATGCAGATAGCTGTAGCTGTATTCGTCCATCTAATACAGACAAGGCTGTGTGGGTTTTAGACTTTCACTTAGAGCGGCCGGTGATTTTACCCTGGCGCGCCAAAGTAATTGTTTTCCTTTTATGTTGCAAGTTATAATCCTGCAGATCCCCCTTATCTGTGGAAATCAAGATATGTTAAGAATTCAAATATTCTAAGGCTAAAATGCAGAATGATATATTTATGTGCTTCTGTTGTGCCCAGTTCCTTATAACAGATATAACTAGATTTCCATCTTCCCCTGTCTGTTATGGTTTTCTGTTTATATCTCATGTATGTCCTTTTACTATTTGATATATCCCTGACTATTGCCATTTATCCATTTTACTTTCTTTTCTTTTCATCTTCGTGTCTTCTCTGTTTAGTTGTCGTTCTCCTTCCAGCGCTGTCATGAGGGATAGTAATGTTCAGGAGTTGTGCTGCCCACACATCCATTAATGCAAAAGCGATTTTGCTCAGGCCTTTAGTGAAGATGCTAGAAAGTGTTTCACAGGGGTTCTCCGACTTGTCAAGCTGGTTCTAAAGTCTGAAAATTTTGCAATAAATTCTCAAACTTTAAAAGACTTAAAGCAAAATTCGAACAAAGCAAACAAAATCTCTCTTCCTCTTCCATTGTCAGTACTCTGGACAGGTCACACAACAGCAGGCTTCAGTCACTAGTAACAATGTCACTCTGGTTGACCAACCAACTTCAGACCATTGAGACTGGTTTGTGCTTTGTCCAGTTCTCTTTTTTAAAGTACTTAGCAGATGAAGTTTTAGCCTTGTCAAGTTATCGCTCTGGTCCCAGTAGATGGTTAATTAGTAGAAAGTTTTCACACCAGTTTGTATAAGTACTAATGTCTAGGGTTGAGATATGTTCTCCAGTACATAGTCAATTATCAGTGGTCCTCACTCCTGTTACCCACTGCAGCCTGGTTGCTGTATAACACAATCCTGACCGCTCAGGGGCACACGGAGGATTTTTCAGGGGGGTTTCCTCCACCCCCGAAAAAAAAAAAAAAACCCTAGAGAGCTGCATGCGCGGCAGCTCAGTTTCGGCTGCACTGTACAATACAGCAGCCGCGGCACTGTCAAAGTTGCATCCGTGCCGATATGTAGGGCACTTTTTTAGCGGAGGGGGGGGGTTTCTGGAGACCCAGAAACCCCCCTGCGTGCGCCACTGCCGCTGTATAACAGTGCTAGTGTATTATTGGTAATCTAGCTTCCATTTCTCTTCGATTTGGATATGACCTTCCGCCCTCGGTTTTGACTGTATTATAAAAAGCAGGGAGCATACTCGTCTACTCTCTCGGAATGTCCAAGAGACTTATGCATTTTAGGGAGTTCTTCCAGGACAGAATGCTGCCCTCCCGAATCCCGCTTCTGTTTCTTATGAAGGGGCGGGGCCACGATGATGCGATATGCGTCATCAGCCATGGCTGCATAGCAGGAGGACATGATCTGCACTTGCTCCATGGAACTCGCAAAGGGGAGATCCAAAAAGTAAGCAAGTATGTCAGGGAGTACAGTTAACTACCGACAATGTGAGAAGAACTTAGATGGTCACAATAGTATGTGCTCTGGAGGTAGATGCTACACTTTCAGCCAACACTTAATCAATTCCCTATCTTAGGGTCACTGAAACAGATTGATTTGGAAACTGGACTGTGTAAAAAAAAAACTAGTCCGTCATTTAGTTGAGACATATTTTCTTATCAAAGGAAAAACATGTAGTGACCATGTTCTGCTACTGTTATGTGAATTGCATATAATTGAACACTGCAGTTTATTTAATTAAAAACAAACTGTAGTATTGATTTTACTTTTTTTACTGTTTTGCTTTTACATCCTGCCTATTATTCTTATGCAGTATAGCATGTGCTCTTATAACGCATTTGTTTCAGGATTTTTAATGAATCCATGCAATCTGGTACTGCAACGTTAACGCTCAGTGACATACTGTTCATTGATCCCTACGTCCTGTCTTATGTTGTAATGCCCCTTAAGGCACCATTAAAAGGCAACGTCAACGTAGAGCTCCTCACAATATACACGTAATATAATTATATACATGTAGCCCACCTTAGGCAGTTTTCTATTTTGTTTGGGGGTCTAAAGAATGTATAGTTGTTTTGCTTTTTGTTTTTATTCAGGGGTGTTTAATGTCTCTGAGTGAAGGGCGAATGCTGGACTTTGTGTCATTTATGATTGATGGGCCAGTTAACACTGGAACCAAAGAAGCAACAATCGCTGTAGCAGCCAATGTGGCTTCTATGGGGCCGGTGAGATTCAGGCCCCTAAGGCTGAGGGCATATTGGCTTTGCACACCCCTGTGTATTAGCCTAGGCAGCTCTGCACTTTTACTCTGTGTCACTGCACATAACAGACATCATAAGTAATAATGAAGCTCTGGTCTCCTCTGTGAACACTGCAGACAGCATTCACAGAACAAATCGGTCTTCTTGTGTCTGAAACATAGAACTTGCGCTGCCTGCGATTTGTGTGCTCATTATGATGATGATCTTGTCATTCAATAGGTGAATGTTAAGTAAAAATGCATGGTATTTGCCCAGCTGTTCTTTGTGTTGCAGTATGGCCATATGGCTATTAGAGAGTCACCTGTTGCAGCAAATTAAACTGAAGGGGGAATTCTATAAGATATGTTCAGATAAGAAGGCGACTGCTGGGCTTACTAAAGAGATCAGAGATAGAAAGGTGATGTACCCCAAGTACATGAAACTGGAATTATGGTAAAAGCATTCAAAGCAAAGAAACACATACAGTGGTATATTTACTAAACTGCGGGTTTCAAAAAGTGAAGATGTCGCCTATAGCAACCAATTAGATTCTAGTTATCACTTATTTAGTACATTCTACAAAATGACAGCTGGAATCTGATTGGTTGCTATAGGCAACATCTCCACTTTTTCAAACCCGCAGTTTAGTAAATTTAGCCCGTAGTCTCGGTGTAGTCCAAATCAAACTGAATTTTATTACAACTAAGGAAAGCAACAGAAATCATATTAGGTCAATGCCTAAACATGAAGCAACCATTGTCCTTTAAAGATTGCAATCCCATCTTAGGAAGCTAGAGATTAGGTGACAAAATCCCCAAACCCAGGGATATAGCCAGGGAAAGCATTCCTAATAAATCCCCTCTGCCCAACATAAATATACCTTTATCAAGAAGGTGCTGAAAGAATTATGTGTATTATTCATATGTGCCATACTGACACGATGGGGTAATTGATCAAGATTCCCAAAGCTCAACATACACAGACTTTACAGCAACATCCCACAGAGAGACTGCTGTAAAAGTTAGAGATGTTACAAAGCACAATAAGTTTTATTAGTCATTTCACAGTTTCAACATACGAGTGTAGATTGATAGCGTGCATAGGAAGACAAAGCATCAGTGATTGGGTTACTGCCCAACAAAGATGACATGTTCCCTCCCCTAGGGGATTTATTAGGTCTATATAAAAGTTAATTGGGCTATATTTTGAATTTACTACGCTTTGCAGTGTGTCCTATCTTTCAGGCTCAATTGTAGCAGCTGAGAATGCTCGCAGTGCAGGTGAAGGGATCATTAATGAAAATGTCTCCTAAAAATAGAATAATTACTTTTCTGGAAAGTTTTTTTTTTATACTGCCTGATTTAGAGATGGACGTCCCACTGCAGGCAGCAAAAATGTGCATAGATGTAGTGTGCATGTGCAGTGTAACAATGCAGTATTTATCCATATAACTTGCACTTGCTGCCACCTACCATAGAGAGGTGGATCGGGGAGGTATAACTGTAATATATGTACAGAATGGCATGCACACAGAATGCAGCATGCCCGCTGGAGATGCAGCTATTTAGATACTACGGCTCCCAAAGGTCTGATGTAAAGATCCCAGCTAATAAAAAGGTTTTTATTTATGAACTTTTTAAATGCGTGGTTCCCCCCTTTAAATTAATCATCAGCACCAGTGCTAATGCCTGGGCTGGTTACCCCTAAAGCAGGGGGACAGCGAGGGTTGGGTCGCCCTGCAAAAGCGGTAACCAGCACTGGACTATGCCAGTCTGGTCTGGTCACACTTTAACAGGGAGACACGCAGTGTGGGGTCCCACTCTCTGAAACCAGACCCATCCTATTCAGCACCTGCCAAATTCCCTATGGAACTTGGGCCCACTCCATGCTGAATAGCACTGGGACTCATTCTGGTCCCCCTTGGGTGGTGGGTGTAATCATTCAGAAGTGGGCAGAACTTTGACCCAGGGAGCCTGCTCTGAGCCTTCCACTGGATCATTGATAACTTAATAACTAAATATATACATATGTCTCCTCTTTGTTTGCAACCCCTTGAATTTTGTCACCTGAGGCAAGGTATTGACCTGAAAATGGCACAGGACACCAAAGAGCAGCAGGTTGTATCATACAGACGTATATAATCAACAAACATTTACATTATAATTAGGGGTGTGCACCGGGCACTTTTAGTGTTTTGTGTTTTGGGTTCTGATTAGCTTGAGGTTTTGGGTTCTGATTTGTTTTGCCAAAACACCTGACGAAAGGTTTTGGTTCTGATTTAGGGTTTTGGGTTCTGATTTAATTTTTAAAAAGCACTAAAATCCAGTTTTTGGGTTTTTTTACACTCCTACGCTATTATTAACCTCAATAACATTCAATAACAATCATTTCCACTAATTTCCAGTCTATTCTGAACACCTCACACCTCACAATATTGTTTTTAGTCCAAAACGTTGCACCGAGGTAGCTTTCTGGACTGCGTAGTGGAGTGGCCCCGGTACCCAATTTGGTACCGGGGCCACAATACCTCCGCCTTCAAATGGTCTCAATTTCACTGCACAGCTGCCTGCTCCTACATCCTCTGCAGCATATGCAGGGTGTAGTTTGAGCGCGTCAATACCTCTTGTCTTTGACGATGACAGGTCATTTTCATTAATTTTGGATTTGGCCCCAACACTGAATGTAGTTTAATATCTGATACGCATCTATCTGGACTGCGTAGTGCAGTGGTCCCGGTACCCAATTTGGTACCGGGGCCACAATACCTCCTCTAACTGGTCTAAATTCCACTGCACAGATAAAAACAAAGAACATAGTATTAGAAATGGCAGTTCCTCTTTTTTGGAACTATAAAATCAAAGAACATAGTAATAGAAATGGCAGTTCCTCTTTTTTGGAACTATAAAAACAAAGAACATAGTAATAGAAATGGCAGTTCCTCTTTTTTGGAACTACAGAAACAAAGAACGTAGTAATAGAAATGGCAGTTCCTCTTTTTTGGAACTACAGAAAGAATGAACGTAGTAATAGAACTGGCAGTTCCTATTTTTTGGAACTACACAAACAATGACCATAGTAATAGAACTGGCAGTTCCTATTTTTTGGAACTACACAAACAATGACCGTAGTAATAGAACTGGCAGTTCCTATTTTTTGGAACTACACAAACAATGACTGTAGTAATAGAACTGGCAGTTCCTATTTTTTGGAACTACACAAACAATGAACGTAGTAATAGAAATGGCAGTTCCTCTTTTTTGGAACTACAGAAATAATGAACAGTATATAAATAAATAAATAGTAAATAGCAGTACCTATTATTTTTGGGTAAAGCAGCAACAGTGAACGTAGTTTGACTTTTAAATAGCAGTACCTATTATTTTTTGGTACAGCAGCAACAGTGAACGTAGTTTGACTTTGAAATAGCAGTACCTATTATTTTTTGGTACAGCAGCAACAGTGAACGTAGTTTGACTTTGAAATAGCAGTACCTATTATTTTTTGGTACAGCAGCAACAGTGAACATAGTTTGACTTTGAAATAGCAGTACCTAGTATTTTTTAACTAATTTTTTTATCTTTTTTTTCAATTATTTTTGTATAAGTTTTTTATATATTTTTTTTTTTATAACTTTTGAATAATTTATAAATGACAATGCCCTTAGCAGAACAGAGCACAGGACCCAGCAGCACCACTGGACTCAGCAGGACAGAGCACAGGACACAGCACCACTGGATTGAGCAGGACAGAGCACAGGACAAAAGCACCACTGCACTCAGCAGGACAGAGCACTGGAAAAAATAACCACTGGACTGATCAGCAGGACAGAGCACAGGACCAAGTAACCACTGGATATTAAGCAGGACAGAGCACAGGACACAGGACGGAGCACCACTAAACCTATAACCTCCCTCTTCAATGATCTGAGCCCGACTGAAGATGCCGGGCGCGAGCGGGGAATTTATGCAATCCGAGTCTCGCGAGATCCGACGCGAGACTCGGACGTCAGAGCCTCAGTTTCATTTTTTTGGGCGTCGGAAATACCCGAACAGTGCTCGGATCCCGTCGGATCCGCACTGTTCCGGTGGGCTCGGATTACAGAAATCCGAGCCCGCTCATCCTTAATTATAATCAGCATGTCCTAAATCATGTGGACTCCTTAATATGCTGCTCCTTTTGTTGCTGACATCCCCCCTTTCATTCTCTTCCCCATTTTCCATTTTCCATCTATTGTGTTTTTACATACACCGTCTCTCTCACTCTGCCCCACTCCTCTCTCTGATGCTGATTTGCTATTATATATAAATAGCTGCACTAAGTGCTGTCATCAAACTGCTCATAAAAAGCTGATGTTCCTGTCCCAAAAGAGAGCTTTCTTCCTCACATTCCTCTTTTATGGCTTTAATAGAAATGTGACTATAATATATTAGGCACCATCTGGAATTAGCATTTTAGATAGCATTACCAAAAAGCCTAGAAATTATCCCAAGAAGTTGTTTAGGCTTCTACCCCCTTTCTAGTGCTGTATTAACTGTAGAAGTAAGGAACAGGAAAATGTATTTCAGCTGAAACACGATAACGTGCATAGAGGGAATTAGGTGCTAATTCTTTATATATATACATACATATATATATATATATATATATATATATATATATACATACACACACACACACATATATATATCTATATATACACATACACACACACATATATCTATATATATCTATATATACACACATGCACATATATATACACACATCTATATAGATAGATAGATAGGTAGATGTGTGTGTATATATATATATATATATATATATATATATATATATATATATATATATATATATATACATATGTATATATATATATATATATAAATATACAGTCAAGTCCATAAATATTGGGACATCAACACAATTCTCATATTTTGGGCTCTATACACCACCACAATGGATTTGAAATGAAACTAAAAAGATGTGCTTTAACTGCAGACTTTCAGCTTTAATTTGAGGGTATTTACATCCAAATCAGGTGAACGGTGTAGGAGTAACGGTTTCTATATGTGCCTATATATATATATATATATATATATATATATATATATATATATATATATATATATATATATATATACATACATATATATATATATATATATATATATATATATATATATATATGTATACACTGTTGTGTGGCATAGTATGAACTTGGAAAATTGCTGTGGCATAATGTGGTCTTGGCACTATTGTGTGGCATAATAGGAACTTGGAAAACTGCTGTGGCATAATGTGATCTTGGCACTATTGTGTGGCATAATAGAAACTTGGGGCCCTACTGTGTGGCATATAAATTGGGTGCACTACTGTGTGGCATAGTATTAGCTGGGGGCATTACTGTGGGGCATAATTGGAACCGGGAACTTCTAGACACCCTCCCCTCTAGGTGGTGCCATGGCACAGAATATGCCTCTAGGTTTCCCTGGATGCACACCCTAATGAAATGTGCTGTGCACACTTATGATATATATGACTGGGGCTTGGCAGCAGTAGGGTATATACTAGCAATGAGGACTTCCCAGAATTTGATGTGATTGTCACATGATCATCTCACATCCTCCAATGCAATGCCCTCCTCAGCCACATATGCCCGGCTGCTCCCCAGCTATCTCCTTTTTAATACTGACCATTTGCCCAGTACTACGTCTCTTGTTTTGGTCACTGGCTTCAGTTCTCAACACATGTTTCTAGCTAGTGTGCTGTGTAAGGTAAATTGTATTAAAACAGTTCTAAATGCCCCCAAATATTTTCTAATTGGTATATTATTCCATTTATCCATTTATGTCCATTGTATACAGCCCTAGTTAATTGCATGTAGCCCAATCTCCAGAAGTACACATGTTCTTTCTACAACCGTAGTCTTTGTCACAGTCTCTGGTATGTTCACTGAGTGGACTATAGCCAGGTGCGTCCTGTAATGAGGCACACAGAGGTAATTGTCTGTGGTAGCAGAAGATGAAGACGAGGATTATAAAACATTGTAGAGGTTACGTTTTAAAAATGTTTATATTCTTTAGGCCATTGCAGATATACATATGAATAATTGTTGCATATTCTTGAGGCTCACATACTGTGCATAGGAGGTTGTTAATGAAGCAATCACTGAATTATGTGGCCTTGCCACGATATCTGCAGGTGCGCCTAGATTTCCACCAAAACGCATAGGGTTACAGAGAAGACGTGACGTTTGTGACATTTGCAGAAGTTTGCAAAGGCCTAAGGGAGCAGTGCAAAAAACGTACATCTTTATGCAGAGCAAGATTATTGAAAAAATAGGGGTGGAGAGGGCATGTTTTAGGGCAGAGAGACTCAATTCACTTGAATTTAAGCTGGTTTCTGGGTCTCATCCTATATCTATATGACACATATTGCACCTGCCGGGTGAACTTTGGTGAAAAATCACATTTTTAGGTGCACTATAAGAACAAAAAAAAGAGCAACATATAATAAAGAGTCATGTCTGATTTCAGCTACAGATGAGGCTTAGGCAAGCAGTATTTTACATAAAAAAATAAAACCTTTAATTGAATGAACATTTGGTTCTAGAGCTGTAGGAGGTCGCAATTTCACGCATCGAATACACTTTTGAGCAGGGCCGACTTTTCTGCCTATGGTCTAGTTTGCAAAGAGCAGGAGTGCACCTTTGTGTTCATTGGTCAGACCATGGTGCACTGTCTCAAACCCAGTGCGTTTTGTGGAGCGCATACAACGCGTTTTGTGGAGCGCACACACTTTGTAAATGGGGCCCCCATTAATAACCCATAAGTGCAGATGCCACATCATAAATAATTATTGCACCTGTTTGCAATAAAGTATTATTGCCCATTAATATAATTATATATTCATATTGCCCCATTGATATATTGAACAATAAAATTGCCCCCATGAGTTAATTTTGTTCCCATAATCATTAAATAATGATTGTCACAATAACTCATAAGTCAGTGTTGCCTCCTCTTATGTTGTTAATGACAAGATACCTCACCAGCATGTCTGAGCTAACTAGAATATCCGAAGCAGGTATTAAAATAAACTGTGTGTCAGGCGCCGTCCGCACGGCCGCCTGACTGCGTGATCGCGCGTCTGGTTGCTAGGCAACCAGACGCGTCATTTCCGGATTCCCCCTGCCATCCATTTCCCCCGCAGTATGACGCGCCCCTTTGCTAGGCAACGGGACGCTATGTATTCCCGGCGGCAGGCATGACAGCGCTCAGCGCTGAAGCTGATTGGATCCTCACATTATTTAAACCCCTTCCTGTCCTCTAGTCAGTGCCAGAGTATCAGGTCTTCCTGCCTCCAGCGTTTCTGTGTACCAGTTGCTATATTGTTCCTGACCTTCCTCGTGCTGCCTGTGACCCTTTTGACCCGGACCGTTTGACCACCCCTATCTGGATTCTGCCTTTGTACTGCGCTCCCTGAAGATTACCGACTCGGCTTGCCTCACCATTCTTCTGGATTTCCCTTTTGTACCTCCTCTACCTGAACGTTGCTGAACCGGCCTGTCTGACACCCGCTTGTATCTCGCTGTGGACTCTAGGAAGGACCGCGACCTGCGTGTCCCTGCAGCGGAGTCCATACTTCCTTGCGGGGGTTCCTGGTGAATACCAGGGGCACGTTAGACTCTGCGCCTTCCTCTGAGTTGCGCCAACAACAGCAGGTACCTTCTACCAGTCATACACCCACTAACAGTCGTGACAGTATACTCTGGCCATGACAACGGAGGGGTCTGGTGAACCGTCTGCTCGTGACCTACTTCTGCATTTGGCTCAACGAGTGGAGCAACAAGAAGCAGCCCAAGCGCATCTTCTACAATGTGTCCAAGGGATTGCTACCCGCTTCGATACATTTCAGAATGCTGCACCCGCTACACCAGCCATAACCTCTGCGGCATCCACAGCATCCAGTGTGGTTACGGTCTCTACAGCGGCCTCCGGTGTACGCATCCCGACACCCGAAAAGTTTGACGGTGATCCCAAGAAGTGCAGGGGCTTTCTGAACCAATGTGCCATCCAATTTGAGTGCAACCCAGGGGCCTTTTCTTCAGAACGCACCAAAGTAGCCTTTCTCATCTCCCTCCTCAGTGGTCAAGCCCTTGCCTGGGCCTCACCTTTATGGGAACAAGGGGGTCCACTTCTTCATAACTCCAACTCTTTCATTGAAGCTTTCAGGAAAGTCTTCGATGATCCCGGAAGAGTTGCTTCTGCAGCTACCAGCTTGTTAAACCTCCGCCAAGGTGACCTGTCCGTGGGGCAATACGCAGTTCAATTCCGAACCCTGGCTTCCGAGTTAAAATGGAATAACGAAGCACTGGTGGCAACCTTTTGGCAAGGTCTGGTGGACCGGATTAAGGATGAGTTAATTTCCAGAGAACTCCCGGCTGAGTTAGATTCTCTCATCTCCATGTGCATCAAGGTGGATTTGCGTTACCAAGAGCGCACGCAGGAACGCTCTCCTGGCAAACGGTTCATACCACGGCTAGCACCCCAGTTCCAAAATCCCATCCTGCCAGTGGACGAACCAATGCAAGTAGGACGCTCTAAATTATCCCTTGAAGAGAGGGAGAGACGCTTCAAACAACGCCTGTGTCTGTATTGTGGAGATCCGGGACACCTGCTAAGAGTTTGTCCCAAGAAACCGGGAAACTCTTCCTCCTAAACGGTGGCGGGGAGGCCGTTTTAGGAGAATCCACAGTTGCTCCCTATGCTAAAGAAAATTCTCCAGAATTTCAGATGGCTGTCATCCTGAGCACCCCCAAGGGTACCTTTTCCACCACGGCCTTTGTGGACTCCGGCTCCTCCGGGAACTTCATTTCGGCGGATCTAGCTTCGCAGCTCCAAATACCTCTGAACCCATTGCCCCAACCGTTATCTCTGACGGCAGTCGACGGAAGTCGTGTCACTCACGGCTCCATCTCCTCCGTGACTTCTCCTGTTCGGTTGAGGGTAGGAGTACTTCACAGCGAAATGATCCAACTTTTGGTGTTGCCGAGGTCCATTAATCCCCTCATCTTGGGGCTACCATGGCTGAGAAGACATTCTCCTCAGATGGATTGGGACCACGCTCAAGTTATGTCATGGGGTGAAGGATGTCGCTTTGAATGTCTGTCTAGAGTCTTGCCTCCTAAATGTCAAGTAATGGCTCAGTCCGAGCTAACCCACCTTCCTGAGGCCTATATGGAATTCCAGGATGTATTCAGTAAAGTGGAAGCGGAGATCTTGCCTCCTCATCGTCCCTGGGATTGCGCTATTGTTTTATCTCCTGACCAACCCATACCCAAAGGGCGGACCTACCCTTTATCTCGTCCAGAGACGTCAGCCATGTCTCAATATATTTCAGAAAACCTGAAACGGGGATTTATCCGCAAATCTACTTCCCCAGCGGGTGCAGGTTTTTTTTTTGTTAAGAAGAAGGATGGGTCTCTTCGGCCTTGTATTGATTATCGTCCTCTCAACCGCATCACTGTCAAAAATCGATATCCACTACCTCTCATCTCCGACCTCTTTGACAAACTCAGTGGATCTCAAATCTTTTCCAAATTAGATCTCCGTGGGGCCTATAATTTAATTCGCATCAAGGAAGGAGACGAATGGAAAACGGCCTTTAACACCAGAGATGGACATTTCGAGTACCTGGTGATGCCCTTCGGCCTCTGCAACGCCCCAGCCATCTTCCAAACCTTCGTTAACGATATCTTTCATGACCTGTTATACACTTCTGTGGTAGTATATCTAGACGATATATTAATATTTTCTAAAGATCTGAAGACTCATCGGGAACAAGTAAAGGAGGTCTTACGTAGACTTCGGAAACACCACCTCTATTGCAAGCTGGAGAAATGTGTGTTTGAGATTAGTCAGGTATCTTTTCTTGGTTTCATCGTGTCGAGTCAAGGTCTTTGTATGGATCCCACCAAGGTGTCAGCTATTCTGGACTGGCCTCAGCCACAAGGCCTTAAAGCCATTCAAAGGTTCATCGGCTTTGCAAACTATTATCGCCAATTTATTCAGGGATTCTCCACCATTATAGCCCCCATTACAGCGTTAACCAGGAAGACTGCCAACCCTAGGGTCTGGTCTTCGGAGGCCATGTCTGCCTTCATAACGTTAAAGAAAGCATTCTCTTCAGCCCCAGTTCTGTCCCAGCCAGATCAAGAACGACCTTTCTTCCTAGAGGTAGATGCATCCTCAGTAGGCATTGGGGCGGTGCTTTTTCAAGAGTCTCCGGCTGGCTCACACAACCCGTGTGGGTTTTTCTCCAGACGATTTCTTCCAAGCGAATGTAATTATGGAATAGGGGACAAGGAATTACTGGCCATCAAGGCGGCTCTGGAGGAGTGGCGACATCTGTTGGAGGGGGCTATATTTCCTGTTACTGTGTTTACCGACCATCGGAATCTAGTGTTCATTCAAGAGGCTCGTTGCCTTAATCCTCGGCAAGCCCGCTGGGCATCCTTCTTTGCTCGATTTGACATGAAACTCACATTCTGCCCGGGAGCCAAGAATGGACGTGCCGATGCATTATCTCGCTCATTTGACGATTCCGATCGTTTAAGACCATTGGTTCCGCAGCATATTATTGATCCTTCTAATATCGTAGCCCTTACTAGGACCAAAACGTCCTCTCCTCCTCCAGGCCGGTCATTTGTGGAACCCCATCTCCGGTTCAAGACCCTGCAGTGGGCTCATTCATCCCGCATTGCCGGCCATGCTGGAATAAAGAAGACAACATCGCTGCTTTGCCGACGCTTCTGGTGGCCTAATGTACGTGCCGATATTGAGAGATTTATTGCTTCCTGCACTACTTGTGCTCAACACAAAACTTGTAGAAGAGTCCCGGCAGGCCTTCTTCGTCCACTTCCTATCCCCGATGCTCCTTGGGAAAGTGTGGCCATGGATTTTATCACAGACCTACCCCTCAGTGCAGGGTTTACCACTATCTGGGTGGTTATTGATCGATTTTCGAAGATGGCACATTTTATTCCTCTAACTGGACTGCCCACGGCCAGTCGTCTGGCAGATATCTTTATCAAGGAGATATTCAGACTACATGGGTGCCCGAAGGAGATCATTTCGGACCGCGGAGTCCAATTTACATCCCAGTTTTGGAGAACCTTTTGTAAAAGAGTAAACATAGAATTGAAATTCTCTTCGGGATACCATCCGCAAACCAACGGACAGACGGAGCGAATCAATCAGGATCTCGAGACATTCCTCCGCTGTTTTACCTCCGACAACCAGAATAAATGGTCTCAATTCCTTCCTTGGGCGGAGTTCTCCCATAATCAACACATTCATGAGTCTACCGGATTCTCTCCGTTCTTTATTGTATACGGAAGTTACCCTGTGTTTCCGGATCCTTTTCCAGTATCCTCTTCACCGGTTCCAGCCGTAGATACTCTTTATCGGGAATTTTCTCTCATTTGGGCTAAGACTAAGACGGCTTTACTCAAGGCTACTCAGCATCACAAGATCTTTGCAGATCGTCATCGGAGGGCCACTCCTCTCTTAAAGGTGGGAGACCAGGTATGGCTATCCACCCGGGACCTAAGACTAAAGGTTCCTTCTATGAAGATGGCTCCTCGATTTATTGGCCCGTACACCATCATGCAAGTCATTAATCCTGTATGCTTCAAATTGAGACTTCCTCCTTCTCTGAGATGTCATAATACTTTTCATGTCTCATTACTACGACCACTGGTACTCAATAAATTCTATCGACCTCCCGGTCGTCCCCCACCAATACAAACCTCTTATGGAACTGAATTCGAAGTCAGTCGGATCTTGGCCTCTCGCATTCTTCGTGGCAAACAGCAATTTCTGGTCCATTGGAAAGGATTTGGCCCAGAGGAGAGATCATGGGTGGACAAGCAGGACCTTCACGCTCCTAGAATTCTTAAAAAGTTCCTTCAAACAGGAGGAGGAAGAGGAGGGTATACTGTCAGGCGCCGTCCGCACGGCCGCCTGACTGCGTGATCGCGCGTCTGGTTGCTAGGCAACCAGACGCGTCATTTCCGGATTCCCCCTGCCATCCATTTCCCCCGCAGTATGACGCGCCCCGTTGCTAGGCAACGGGACGCTATGTATTCCCGGCGGCAGGCATGACAGCGCTCAGCGCTGAAGCTGATTGGATCCTCACATTATTTAAACCCCTTCCTGTCCTCTAGTCAGTGCCAGAGTATCAGGTCTTCCTGCCTCCAGCGTTTCTGTGTACCAGTTGCTATATTGTTCCTGACCTTCCTCGTGCTGCCTGTGACCCTTTTGACCCGGACCGTTTGACCACCCCTATCTGGATTCTGCCTTTGTACTGCGCTCCCTGAAGATTACCGACTCGGCTTGCCTCACCATTCTTCTGGATTTCCCTTTTGTACCTCCTCTACCTGAACGTTGCTGAACCGGCCTGTCTGACACCCCCTTGTATCTCGCTGTGGACTCTAGGAAGGACCGCGACCTGCGTGTCCCTGCAGCGGAGTCCATACTTCCTTGCGGGGGTTCCTGGTGAATACCAGGGGCACGTTAGACTCCGCGCCTTCCTCTGAGTTGCGCCAACAACAGCAGGTACCTTCTACCAGTCATACACCCACTAACAGTCGTGACACTGTGCTTTTTCTGCCGTGTTTGTGGCGATTTTGGCTAAGCCACCGGTGGTTTAAAATGCAACCCTCCAACCGCGTTCTAGTAAATGTGGCAATTTGGAGCACTAAACCGGAAATTGATGGCAATGGGCGGCAGATTACAACCTTCGCACAACCTTTCTGTTTGATACACTTACACCCTATTGTCTGAATTAATGGTTGGTGATAGATCGAACACTGAAAAACTGACACTATTATCTTGCACAAATTAAAATGCAATATAATAAATAAGTATGTTGGCCTACATAAGAAAAGAGAAAAGTACTATTTTAGCCATGTGCAACCATAAAGACTTCAGAAATAATTATTTTTGCAGATCCTGATTATCATTTAATAGTTACATTTATAGCAAGTGTGGCTTCCTTGTACAGGGCTTTGCATTCTGTAGAGCTTTCCAGCATATATGTACCTAGATCCCGTTGGAAGACCGATACATTAGTCCACTGAAAGGTATAACTACGTATACATGCTTGTATATCATTTCACAGCAGTCAGCAGTGTTCCCATATATACCCATTAACCAGCAGTGGGGTTTCCTGTCACAAGCCCTTCCTGATAATTGCTGCCTTATTAGCGCTTCTGACTGTGGCCTAGACGTTCTGTCGCCGTCACGTTGAGTGTCACCTGCCATCCTCTCTGTCTAACGCGTCTTTTGAGTTCTAAAAATGGCTGAGCCTCTGTGACACAGATTTGAATTCCTTTCCATCTCTTTACTGAGAATCCTTTTAAATGTTAAAAGCCTGGTCTTCAGAACGCAGACGCCGTGTTTCATCTTCCTTTTTTAGGCTAACAATCTCTCTGGTGGCTCTCACAGAACTAGCAGAATTTATTCAAGAGGCAGGTAGCATAAATAACACATCCTATCAGATGTATAGGATTGTAATCTGTCATTATTCAGATGCGCGCTAGGCTGGAGCTCCCATGTGTCTTTATAATGGCTGGGGTCAGGAGATGTCCCCTAGATTGGCAGAAGGATGCTGACTTTTTCCATAAAGACTTTACAGAAAAAAATGCCAGAGTTCTGACCAGCCAAGCTCAGCGTTTCCCACAGAAACGTTACCATGACTGCAATAGTAATTCATCATATTACAAGACAGACACTTTGATAGAGACTGTGACTGAAGGTCGTGTCACTCGATACCTAGAACAATGATGCCAATTTGTAACCAGTTTCTGCCACTGGATACACTGTACAACTTTTTTGAAAAGTATTTTTCACTTAATGGAGGAAGATTCTGGATGTGACTAGCATCTTTACTTGTAGGGTAAACATCTTGACAACAAGGGCATTTTTACTTCTCTGTCCGCGATGGAGGCAGCCATTGTGCGCACTGCTGCTTTCACCAGGAACTAGAGGCATCCCGGAGGCTTTGGGCACATGTCTCATGTGTCAATTATGTTACTAGGTCATTAAGAGTTAACAGGTTGCCTTTATATGAATATTTTTGTTTCAGCCTATAAAATAATTCCCTCTCTGCGTCTAGGTGACAGGTACACTAAGACAGGCATTGTCTCACGTAGGTATGTTACTTCAATCGTTAAGAAGACATTTCAGTTTCAGTGAATACATTGGGCCTGAGGCAGCCTTGGCCGTAAAACAAATGTATAAAAACATGGGCACAAGTGAGAAGTAAGGGTGCTTACACCAGGCACACGCCATAGACACTTACTTCCCACTTGCACCCATGTTTTTATACATTTGTTTAATGGGCAACAAACACATTCGCTGTTCGGCATCAATATAACTTAAAAAGCCTCTAATACAGCAGAAACACTCCTATTTTCATGTGAAACAGAAAAAATAAATATTTGCTTAAACAAACACACAAAAGCATAATATATGCACAAGCAACAAAGAAAGCATCAATCAAAGGTAGCAGTGCGTTGCAAGCAGCCAATTACAATTGGTTGACTAGTGCCGGAGACTGTCATTATCATTATGCACTATTTACACCTGCCCTCACCATCTGCATATAATACAAGCGTGTATACATCTATTTCCATTTGTTCGCAACTGCACATACACAAACTTACTGCAATCGGCCACCGTTCCACTCTGCCCCACACTGCCTCTCCAGAGACTGCATTTTAGTAACCAATATTCAGTACACAGAGCATTCTAGTGACCTATATACAATACAATCCTAGTTACCAATATACAATACACCAAGCATTTTAGTAACCTTTATACAAAATAGAGACCTTTCTGGTAACATCTATACAATATAGAGACCATTCTAGTGACACATGAGAGCATTCTAGTTACCAGTATACAATTCAGGGAGCATTCTAGTGACCGATCTACAATACACAGAAAATTCTCATGACCACAATGCCGAAAACATTGTAGTGACCAATATACAATACACAGAGCATTCTAGTATAATCTTATACAAAACAGACGGCATTCTATTGATCAATTTGCAATACAGTACTAGTATGACATGCAATTAATAAGCCTATACTGCAATCCTCATATAACCCATTAGGGAGACATTTTTATTAAAAAAACACCAATGATTTAAGTATAATCCAGATAGAGGCAAATGACCTGCATCTTACCTTAATACTGTTAATAAAACTTATCTGGTGGAAGATATACTTTCAGATGAGGCTGATACTGTTATGGGGTTGATGTCCAACTTGATCATTGTACGGCTCAGCTTACCATACAAGAACATAGATTGAGAAAGACTAAGGGCCCTGCTAATAAGCTCTTACAATTGAATTCTCTCTTGTAGCTGCAGAGCAGTGTCAAGCAACACCGGTAATACCCTTACGGAGAGTTCACTAATTTATATAGAGTAAAGCCTTATACCATTAATAGGCATCATGATAGTTTAGGGTCAACCTGACCCTTGGGCATGTAAATTGTGAAAACTGCACCCGCATGCTACAATTATAATCTGTTAAGACATAAGAATAGCAGAGCAAATGCAACTTTATGAGCATTTGCTCATAAAGTTATATCATCATCATCACCATTTATTTATATAGTGCCACTAATTCTGCAGCGCTGTACAGAGAACTCACTTACATCAGTCCCTGCCCCATTGGGGCTTACAGTCTAAGTTCCCTAACATACACACACAGACAATAGGGTCAATTTATTAGCAGCCAATTAGCCTACTAGTTTGTTTTTGGAGTGTGGGAGGAAACCAGAGCACCTGGAAAAAACCCACGCAAACACAGGGAGAACATACAAGCTCCACACTGATAAGGCCATGGTCGGGAATTGAACTCATGACCCCAGTGTTGTAAGGCAGAAGTGCTAACCACTAAGCCACTGTGATGTCCGAGTGGGTTTATGTAGAACTGACTAAATATTGGTCAATGCACAATAAAGATGTCACCAGACTGTATGAAGCCACTGGAACATTTATATAAATCAAGAAACACACTATTGAACAGGAGGGGCCAATATGGGCCCCTGGTCAGCTCATCACTGCCTTATTCCCACAGTCATTGGACAATATAATTTACTGGATGCACAGTGACTATTATGGTGAGGATATCTTTATATTTTAGATACTTTCGCTCCTTGCACATTAACTCACTTCATCCAACAATAGCAGGGTTTTCTCCTGTCTTCCAGATTGTTATGTTATAAACACACGTGGGGATTTTGTAGCATTGAATTTAGAATTTATTGCAACCTATACTTTCCACACAGTTAGCACCGATGATGCTACATGATGATTCCTGCCACCTGCAGTTATTAATTGTCACTTGAACCTCACGCTTTCCACTAAGTGGAAACAGTTAAAGGTTATTGTGTAGTACATTGATTTGCATGTTGTAATATTGCCTTGTAAAGACTTGCGGTGTAGAGCGGGGGTATAGCAGTGCGCAGAGACATCCCCATGAGAGGCTCCGTCGCAGCGCGCAGCGTGCCTCTCTCATTTCCACCCATACACGGACACTGCCTTCTCGCTGCTTACTCATTAGATCTGGCCAACGAGTTATACATAATTAATTAGCAGAATCTCTGGGCACAAACCTTGGAACCAAAAGCTGCAGAAACAAGAGGATTGTGAGCCAAGAACATCACCAGGCAAAACTCTGCAGGAATTTAACACTTCCACTGCTAGATCAATGCACCAAAGTCTTATACCAGAGCACTAAAGCCAGGAGCCCGGGCCTAGGGCTACGTTATTGCCTGAGGTCCCACACTGTCCCTTTGTTTCATCATCTAACCACACTTTGTTTCCCCGCTAGCGTAATGACAATTATTATTTCATATTGCTGGAAGAACACACTTAGTTCTAACACTGATTTCTTTATTAGACATGATACCTGAGGGAGGGTGTGGGTGATGGAGATCTCTGGCAATGGTACGGAGGAGGTGGGGGAATAGAATGGTATATGGGAGCAAAAAAATGAAACCTGGGTCTGGTATTAGTATTTGCTCTGTAATAGTTTTACAGTGAATAGGTACATTTTACCCTCCATCCGTAATGTGCAACACATATATTTCTTCTGAGAAGCTATCTTCATGTTATCCGTATATATACCGCTATGTTGACTCTTAATAAATAATTAAAAGAATATGAATTGTAGCCTAGTCATTACAGTAATGATACTTCAGTGTTCAGTACATGTATTAATAAACTTAATGTTGCCCCTAATCGTATGCTCATCTGTCCTGGGTACAGGGCTCCTAGGACCAGCCTCAGTTTCATCTTTCCCTACTCCATCCCCTTTTTTCTTAACTTTGCCTTAAATCGGGCAATTACTCCCTGCATAGGCAAACACCCAGGCTACCTACACCTCCAGATGGTGTTTAGAATACCATAATGATATTGCTTCACTTACTGTATCGACTATGAATTTTATCCAATGGTCAATCACTACCTTTATGTACCCACTTAAAAATCAAAATAAAGTATTTAAACAAAAAATACACCCTACTGACATAATGTATTTCATTTGGCATAATTGTATGTTTAGGCACACTTGTCTAAATCATAAAACAATTCTTACTAATTTAAATTATAGGAATAAAGTGACCCTAACTTTCTCCTGGGAACACTGGATGCTTAATTAGGATTAATCCTTTTATTTAACACACTTGGAATCCTGTTTAGTGGTTTGTATTTCCACTTAGGTTAAACAGTCTCTTTTTCTCGCTACTTTAAAGAAAATGGTGGAATTAATTGAGCTATTAAAAACCAGGTAAATTTGAGGCATGTTAATGATTTATCAGGATTCTCATTTGAGCTGCTAAACAAATCTTTGCCATCTCTCGTGATAAAGCCATCACTTTTTTTTTTAAACTGGTAATTGGACATTCATGGTAATTTCTATGGACTGAGAAACCAACCCACAATGCTGTAGGTCGCTCCATGGTGCTGCGTTAACCATTTTCATGCCAGCAATTGATGCATCATGTCGCTGCTCAGGTTGTTATATTGCATTGCAAGCAGCGCTTAGAGTGTGATACTCTGCGGGTTTTCCCCAACGATACAGAGAATAGTACTTGGCAGGCATGAATGTGGCACTAAAAATGCCCTGTGACTGCCAGGGCTGGCACAGACTGATCCATTTGAGTTCAGTGGCTGCGCTGTCCTCTCCTGTCTCCCAGCACCGAACAGCAAATCAATAACATCACAAAGTCTGCAGCTGATCAATATCCTCTGATTAATCCGCTCCCAGCTGTCGGGTATATTTAGCGCATCATAATTAGAATTATTAATTAGAAATAGGAAATCGATTGTCACATGTGTGCCAAAAAGAAGTCATCACAGACAAAGGGACAGAGTGATGTCTTGAGCATTATTGTCCTGACATTGTGCGTCTATGACCTCGGCTGCTGTCACAACAGAAAGCTTGCCCTTGTCGCGACATGAGGCCAGCACCCTTTGTGGCATTAAAATGACCACTGTATGGAGAAAAGTTTATTGCCCCTTCCCTTTGTTGTATGCTGTTTTTTTATTTCTATCTTATTTTACTATTTATGTTTTTTGTTTTGTTTTTTTGTTGAACCAGTGTGTAAATAACAATCTTTGTTTCTGCCGACATAAAAATCCAGGTGTTGATTGATGCCACATTGACTCACCTACCTCGGTTCTGGGGTTAGAGACGAAAGGGCATAGCAGAAAACGAGCCAGACACCGAACATTCAACCTGACTAAAAGAAAAACAAATTGTGCTTAGTTTGAATTATATTGTAATTATTACAGTAAAGAAAATGCAATTGGCTGATGTAATTTATTAAAACAAATCAACATGTATGCATAGCAATATGTAATTGGCCTTGGAATTTGGAGACTCTGGGCAGTTGCCTGTACTGCCCTGTCCTAAAACTGGACCTGCGTCCTCACAGATTACATAAGTCACTGCTGCCTCCTCCTATGTTCTGAATGACAGGATAAGTGAACCAATCCTGCCTCTCACAACCACCTCTTGTTCTGGCTGTTTTGTTCACAGCCGTAACTTAGAATTCTAGTGCCTGGGGCGAGAAAGACAAATGCCGCCCCCCTAGACCTCAATTTTAATCAAATTAACCTAAGTTACCGCCCTGGTTTTGCTGAAGGTTTGTCAAACAGTACTTCAGTGAGTCTATTTGTATTTTGGTCGTGCTAAAAATCAGGATGGCGATCTGTAATGTGGCGCTTTGTTAAACTGTGGTTTCCAAGCAGTTCACAGGCGTTTTGGCCGTTAGTAAATCCGATGGTTTTGAAAACCAGCTGTTTCATCCAACAGCCCTCTAGTATACCTACCTCTTGTGTCCCTGTACATACTATGCAGTGTACATCATACATGACCTATTGATCTGCTCTGCATAGGCCGAACAGCACATGTCATTAAGGTGTGCTCCTAAAACATATTACCACATTATCTCCCCCTATATAATAAATTCCCACAATCGCCCTCTCACATGTTCACCCCATATTATTTTTTTAGCTCATTATAAATATCATCACCTTTTTCATTATAATGGTTTCAGTCCCCCATCCAGTCCCTCATCTCCGTAAGGGCACTTTCCTCCGACTGGCAGTAGCTGGTAGCACTGCAGACAAAGCACCATAAATCGGTGACATCTGAGGCTCTAGAAGTAGCCAGTGAAGGTTCCTCCGTGTTGCTCTCTGCCCTGCCTCTGAGAAGCGTGATCCACGCAAGCATAGGGCAGGCTGGCGGTACAGCCAGAAGAAGTCACAGTGAGTTCATGTGGGCAGCTTCAGTCTTCTGTGGTATAAACGTTAATGTATACCACTGCTGCGACCACACATGCACCCACCATACTTCCGCATGTTGGAGCTCCACGTACCAGCACATAGCACATGATAAACCACAAATCAGTTCCCCTCTGAGTACTTCTGGTCCTCCACTGAGCCCTGTGCCCTCTCTTGGTGGATCAGAGAGGAACTGGCTGACCTGTCATCAGTTTCCCTCTCAGAAAGTTTAAATTTCATGCCCCAGAATACTGGGTACAGCATACTGGAGAATCAATTAGATGCTGCTATTGATCTGATGCTGCATACACGGAGGTCAGGAGATGGGCATTAAGCACTGGGAGGTTGTAAAGTACAGGACTAGGGGCTGGCGGGGCAGAGGGGCATCTGCCCCCCGGGCCAGTCCCATAGAGGGCTATCTTGGGCTGGTCACTGAGCCAACTGTTTTTTTTTCCTTTTAAAATAGGCTGGTGATTAGAGTCTTCAGCCCCCCGTGCTGAAATTTGCCAGCCCTCGCCTGTACAGGGCCCAACATTAGGTGGTACATACATTATTGCTCTGCACTGTACTTTCATACATTTTAGCTCTGCACTCTAAATGGTAGATAATTACATGCAGTATTGCTCTGCGCTGCACACTGGTACATATATATATTGCTCTGCACAGCATTGATTCTGTTCTTTGTACTTTACCAGTTGTCTCCTATATGTGCAGTCTCTGTGCTGTTATTAACTCAACACATCAGACATATATTTTTATCTCTTACATGGATTTTTGTGTTGCCAATGATTAGTATTTTGGTTTTTAAGACAAGACTTATTTCAATTCCCTGAGCCTTGTGTCACCTGCCTGCGTTTATTCTCATTTCCTGAGAGCAGCAAGAAGGGAATACAAAGCGTTTTGTCTTATTTGTGTGACTGCTCTATTAGAGAGAGGGAATGATGGCGCGTGGACCTGCCTGCTGAACACAGCTGTTGTTTATTGCAGCCTCCTTGAAGGAAATGACTATTGTGTTACCCCAAAAACTGTCCCTGGTTTCAAGGCACCACTCACAGTTTATAAAGATTCTTCCCTGAAAATGTTTCTCAGTGGCAATGTCCCAGTATTGTAAAACATTTGTAAATCTTAGTTGCCTACTCTCCCTAAATGTCCAGGAATGTCCCGAATTTTGGGGAGTTCTCCCAGACCCCCGGGAGAGCAGGACAACCACCCACATTCTGCCCTTTTCGTTGAGAAAGTGGGTGGGGGTGGAGCTAAATGTGTCATCCTGGCCCTCCCCTTGCTGTGATGGGCTGACCTTGTCAAAGTTTAGCAGGGGGTGGGGGTTAACGGAACGATTCGCATGTCCACGCCCCCCCCGTCCCCACATGACTGAGCCCTTTCCCGGAGAGTTTGCTGCCAAAGTTGGCAAGTATGCTTTAAATCAGCTTTCGTGGAAAGTGCAAAACACCTACCAATGAAGTGCAAGCCATATCCGTGGACACCTAAATATAATATTTTTGTGGGGAGAAAAAGTACAGCCACCAGCTAAACAGGGGACGCCTGTGTTAATCTCTGCCCATTATCATTTTAATATCTTATTGTTCACAAATGAGATCTTGTTTCTTTATGTGGGTGCTATATGTGGCCCACAAGTCCATGTGTTTCACTATATAAAAGGCCCATGCAGAACGTATTATTCCATTTCAAAAATTAATTTTTATGAGTGAATTCTCGTTCAGAAATGCAAATGTACAGTTAAGTCAATTTCTCTTTGCATAACATATGTGTTTAATTATCATTTATAGAAGAATTGGTTACCAGTAAAAGCATTCATATGAATAGGAGAGATTATTTAGTGGAGTGCCTTCATTCAGCACAACTACACCCATTTGTCCATTTGCTCATATATAAGTGCGCCCCCACATGCCAGTTTTGGGAACTGCACCAGTTAACTCTGTTGCGGGATTGCAGGAACCACCCTTTCTTTCATTTGTTTTTCCTTATGGTAATCATGAGAGTGAGGGGACATTGAAACTCTCATGTGTCACTATCATACATTTAACTGGTTTTATTACTTTAGTAGAATGGCAATGCCTGGAATGTGACAAATCTAGTTGCCGCTAGCAGAGAATAGACCCAGTGTATGGCTACTTCTGTATTCATGAATAAAATCTCCTGTAACTCCATGTGAGCCGCTGCAGATCTGTTTTGTGGCAGTCTCAGCAGACTCTGGTTCACTACAATTTCCATCATATGTTTACTGAATATGGTTATAATGTCATTTTTTGTTTTAAATTGTATTGCATTTTGTAGTCTAAGAAAATAAAAACTTGGAAAATCCAGAGTGAGAACAGATACTGAAAACTGTATCTAATATGCAGAATATAAGAATTTGCACTGCACATTTGATGCTAATGGAAAAATAGAGACATTCCCAGGGACAAAAAATTCAAGGGACAGGCCTTTAAACATGAGACTGGAAATTCGGAACTGTTATTAGCTATGTTACATAATTGGAACTAATAGGCACATCAGGCCTGATTCATTAAGGAACATATATACCAATATGTGTCATATTTCACGTAAAATCACTCTGTACATGTCCAGAACCGGACTATACACCAGTGAACGGTGCAGTATGCAATTCATCTTTAAGCGCAGTGGACTCTTACAACAGCCACTAATTGCTTTGGCGGAACACGTAGGGAACTGGGCGTATGCACATAGTCAATGTACAGTAAGAGCATGCTAAGCAGCAGCGTCCAGTTCAAGCTTTGGGCATCTCAAAGACAAGTGTTTTTTTTCTGTCGTATCATTTGCACCAACTACAGGTCAGGTGTAAGTGCTGAGTGATAGTGATGAGGGTCGCGTATGTATGCTAGAACATGTGTTTGCAATCAGGAGCAACTGTAACAATGCATTTTATGTACAGTAAACATTAATAACATCCTAATAGGGTGAATCGTCCAGTGAAAGAAAATTGAACTGAACATTTACAATTTTAATGCATGAAAATTCGATTGAATATACCATCTATGTAAGTTGATCTGTTGCCTTGTGTTTATATTAAAGTAAGTCAAATTGTTTTTTCACTGGACTGTTGTGTTTATGTGCTGGCTCAATCACTGGTGATATCTGCACCTCTCCAGTTTTTTGGTTACCTAATTCTATTAGTCTAAATATTACTTCAATCTTTAAACCAAAAATGTATGTAGGCATAGTGTGACATGGGCACCCTTAGGTGATGCACACATGAACAACTTCTTGTTTTTATAAACAGTACTTTTATTGTTCCATCACAATAAAGCAGCACACTTTCCATCAGGATGACACCGGGCAATCTAACAGTGACTGGACATACTTTTCCTGTCTGGTCACCGGTCACTGTTTGGCATCGGTCACCAAGCATACTAGCACATTGCAGGGTTTTTATACTTGAGACTCCTCCCACAGCCTTAGCATTATGGACAGGTGACTCTCCCATTTTGCCTTTAAAAGGGAGTTCTCTGCAGCTGTTCTGTAATTGCTGTTCCCTGCAGACAAACCTTGTCAGCTTTGCTGTTAGCTGTGGAAAAGACACTTTCAAACCATTTTCAAAACATATAAGTTAAACCACACTATATACTTTTACTTTGTGACACATGTCTTACACCTGTATATCTCTGAACCTAGGTGGACTGTTATACGTATGTGTAACTCAGTCTGCAGCCTTTACCTGCAGACTGTCAGCTGAACACCTAATTCCTCTCTAAGAGGCCTGTGGCAAACTACTCCCTTTGTCACAATAGTAATGATGATGGTTCATGTGTCCAACATTGTTTTATGTAGTATCTTCTACACAGATTATCCTCTTAAACAAGATAATTCCCTTAACCATTCAATCACTGGATGAATAATCCTAATTGTATTTTATGGAAAAGGAAAAATATGGAAACAAAATGTTTCTATTTTGTTATTAATGACTATATTAATAATAGGTGACATTACTTGAATACTTTTTTCTGTGAGTTCTATTTTCCACCTATGTATTGGAGGTATCCTGCAGTGTGTCAGAGCAGTGTACTTATATCTGTATTCAACAGGAGACGTTTCTCTTGTTGATTACAGACGTAAATTTTGTTTTTCTTGTTGCTATAAAATATTAATAAAAAATTGTTTATGCAAGATTACTGAAATTAGATAAAGGCCCTTCCTGGTGAAATAATGGTTGATTGCGGTACCTAGTCTTCATACGCCGCTGAACGCTGTAGTTGCTGTGCTAGCCTGCTACAGATTTTTTTCTGTTTCAGCCTTAGTTTACTGTATTCAAAGTGCTTTAAATCCAGATAATAAACATTTGGTTTACTACAATATTGATTGTTTCTGTTCCATCAACATTATTGTTTTCTAGCGTGTCTAAGCACCAAGACGCTCTAAAATGTTTAGGTAGTGGCTGTAAATCTGAAGTGATTACAGGTGAGAAATTTAGACACTGTGCTTTTTAGTGTCTTGTGGAAAACCCATTTCTACACTAGCTGGAAAAGACTTCAGAGTTATTGCCCTAAACTGACCTGTAGGGGGGAATTCAATTGGCCGCGTTACTGCCGAAAGTAACGCGGCCTGTGTACTATTACCGATATTACGGTAATAGTGCGCGTAATTACCGTTATTACGGTAATTTCAACTGCAGGGTTAAAATTACCATATTGACGGTAATAGGTTTAGCGCGGCGTTACTCTGGGGGGAATTGAACTCCCCCTGTAGATGCTTTAGTCAGGAGGCAGTTCTGAATACAAATGTAATGTCCAATATTTATTAGTAAAATACTGAAACAAGACATAAACCACTATTCATGGTATAAATTACCTATGTTAGCAACCTTAAACAGAGTATCTCAGATTACTCTGTAGCACACAGCGCCTCCATGGGTTATTATTGGTACTGCATGCTGCCTGATCTGGGCCATGAATTTCATTACAAAAGAGATATCTGTCAGCAGCAAAAGCAAAATTATTTATATTCAAATTAGAGCATGGGCTTTTTATAATCCATCTTCCCTCTGTTCCTTTTTCTGACAGATGAACATCTTATTGATCTCTGTGGAGAGACGCAAGTACAGTACACACACCCAACTTAGTGGATGATGAAACCGGCTACTGTTCTGTAACCCACTTTGTCAGCATCCGTTTCCTCTATTTTTATCTGTCAAAAAACAGGACGGATGAGAGATGTGTTAACGAATACCCATATACACATAGCCTTTAATGTTATTAACAATGACTAATGCTTCCTTTTGTGAATATTATAATATAGTTTCTAGTAAATGAACAGTTCACTAGCACCATTTTCATCAGTGTTTAACATACATGAGTATGCTTGTAAGTTGCTTAACCCAGAGCTGCCCTAATGATGCCGCTCGCCCCTCCATAAGCTCTGCAGAGGGTTCTTAACATTTTTCAGGCAGGATGCAAGTAATGTTTGTGAATCAGTTTTGCTACCTATTGTTCCGTTTCTCATTAATAATGTACTCTATAGTAATTACAATATTTTTTCGGAAAAATTGTTAAAAATGTAATTAATATAACTTGGAGAGTTGTAAAAGATATTATTATAACAATATTAATAATTCATGTGTAAATATTCTGTAATATGTGAGTGATATGAGACTGAGATACTTTCCCTGTATGAAGCCCCCTTATACCGTACACTCAGAGGGCAGCTAATAAACTTGTAGACAGTAACTTTGAAGGACAGATATCTTGTGGATTATTGGGCTATTTAAACCATAGTGCAATAAGAAATATTTTGTCATAAGATATATGGTAAATATATCAATTATTTACAACAAAATATTTAATGCATGTATATCATATACTTATAAACCGTGTGTAATGATTTTATTAACTATAATTTTACTTATTCATGTAATCACTTAGCTGTTCATTAGGAACTCTCATGCATGATAATAATTTGTTCCCCTGCCTATTACATCGCCTTGGAGCCTGACTGAGATTACACACAAGGCAACCTAGGCTGATGCCTGGAAGCAGTAGGAGAATCTAGGGGCAGATTGTTTATTCAATAGTGTGTATGATGTTAATGCAATGAGATCTGTGCTGGTTATGTAAAGGTAAAAGACTTGACATGGGATCGGTTTTTGCATAAGCCTAGGGCATTATTGCTACAGTACCTACTTGTCTCCTGTTTCTTTAATTGTCAGCCCCATTGAGACCGGCACTTTGTCACTGACATCTGCGTCATCTTCTATACTCAAACGGAGATCCTGGGCATTGTAACTAGTGTGGCCTGGTCCTAAGACTTGATGGGAAATTTACATTTTTAGGCCGCGAGTCCAGCAAGGTTTTAGCTGCTCAGTGCAATATTGGTTATATGCATAGATAACCTGGGCAGTCCCAGGTTTTATTGATTTGTCCCTGGAAATGTCCCTATTTTTCAATATTGACCAAATACACAATATTATTTATCATTTTCTGCATCTTAAACACAGTTCTTACCATCTACTCTTATCCTCTGGGCTATATAAGTTAATATTGATTTAAGAGAGGAAAACCACGCAACACAGGGAGAATATACAAACTCCACACACAGATAAGACTATGATCAGGAATCGAACTTATGACCCCAGTGCTGTGCAGCAGAAGTGCTAACCACTAAGCCACCGTGTTGACCACACAATGACAATGAATCTGTCGGATTAGTTTTGGTTGTGCTTTTTCTTGTGTATTGTGTCTTTATTGCAGTATGTAGGTTAATAATCAGAACTAGTCTAGAGGACGTTGTTGCTGGTCTATTATGTGTCACCACAGTTCTTTTTGTGTGTTTTGTGTTAGTTATTGTGTCCAGTGTTTTTGTTTCAGTTTGTTTTTGTCATGGCAGTTTTCTTGTGGCGTTGTAGTTAGTTAGTGTTGTATGTTGAATATTGCATTTGCAGTGTTCTTCATCAGTTTAGTTGCATTGTGTCATTACAGTACTGATGTGTTCTCCACCGGCAGGCTGTGACAGTGAGCACTGGGGCCCACACTGCAGTAATCGCTGCCAGTGTCAGAACGAGGCGCTGTGTAATCCCATCACTGGAGCATGTGTCTGTTCTGAGGGGTATAGAGGATGGCGTTGTGAGGACTGGTGTGACCCCGGGACGTATGGCAAAGCCTGTCAGCTGAGGTGCCAGTGTCAGAATGGAGCAACATGTGACCACAGGACTGGCGAGTGCCACTGTGCTCCCGGATACACTGGAGCTTTGTGAGTACCCTCCAACTTCTTCATAGCTCGGTGTAATCAGTTTATTATGTTGTAGCTACTATTAGTATTATGTTATCTCTAATAACTTAAACTTTTTATATTTTATATTGCTGTAGCAGATTACACACATGGGGCCTGATCTGTAATTTGATGCAAAAATGTGCCCCAAATGCAGGCGCAAATTTAGTTCCAGGCACTTAAGTTTCTACATCAATATTTTGAGTTGTACTGCAGGTCCAGCACATCGGTATCTTTGCATTGCAACGCTGTACGACCTCCTAATGACTGACGTATGTTTGCTCCAGCTGCATCTTTACGTTCCTCCATCCTCTTACAGCCTTGTCCGGGTTATGCTTAAGGGGAGGACCTGTTACTTCAGATTTCCACCTGCTCACACACCCGCTCTGCCGCCATTTAAAGGTTGTTAAAAAAATCAGTTTGTTGGGTCTGTAACACAGAACCAGCAGACCCTATGGAAAACACCCTCATGTAGCATGTGCCCCACCCCCTCCCTGAAATCTTTAGCCAGCCCCTGATAAACAGCCTGGGATGGCCACTTAAGCAGAGGGACAATGATCGTGGCGTTCCCCTGCTAAAATGGAAGCCAGCAGAAAGCAAGGAAAGGCTGGACCAGGGCCATTATCAGAGGGAAAAACACACCATGAGGTGCCCTTGCCATAGTGAGATCCAGTCCTAGCCCTGTCAGTATGTGAGGTGCTCCTGACTTAGTGGGATCCAGTCCTAGCCCTATCAGTATGTGAGGTTCCCCTACAATAGTGGGATCCAGTCCTAGCCCCGTCAGCATGTGAGGTGCTCCTGACTTAGTGGGATCCAGTCCTAGCCCCGTCAACATGTGAGGTGCTCCTGACTTAGTGGGATCCAGTCCTAGCCACGTCAGCATGTGAGGTGCTCCTGACTTAGTGGGATCCAGTCCTAGCCACGTCAGCATGTGAGGTGCTCCTGACTTAGTGGGATCCAGTCCTAGCTCCGTCAGTATGTGAGGTTCTCGTACAATAGTGGGATCCAGTCCTAGCCTAGTCAGTATGTGAGGTGCTTCTGCCATAGTGGGATCCAGTCCTAGCCCCGTCAGCATGTGAGGTGCTCTTGACTTAGTGGGATCCAGTCCTAGCCCCATCAGTATGTGAGGTTCTCCTACAATAGTGGGATCTAGTCCTAGCCTAGTCAGTATGTGAGGTTCCCCTTCCTTAGTGGGATCCAGTCCTAGCCCCGTCAGTATGTGAGGTGCCCCTTACTTAGTGGAATCTAGTTCAGCTCAGTCAGTATTTGAGGTACTCCTGCCATAGTGGCATCTAGTTCAGCTCAGTCAGTATGTGAGGTACTCCTGCCATAGTGGCATCTAGTTCAGCTCAGTCAGTATGTGAGGTGTGCCTGTGTGCTTTTGGTACCTCTGCCATGCATTTTGTGGTGCAAATGAACTTATATGTCAAAATCTAAATCAGGCCCATAGGTTACATATTTCTGTTAGAAAAATGGTGGTCCAAGAGAGTCCACTCATTACGGGAGGAAAGGTGGCGGAGCTTCTGTTATAAGCATAGAGGTACTCATTGTAAGTGTGTATCCTCATTGTAGGGGAGGTGTTACACATGTTTGTGTTTAATCCTTACAATAGTTGTGAAGAACTGTGCCCACCTGGAAGTCACGGTGCTCTGTGTGAGCTGCGCTGCCCTTGCCAGAATGGAGGTGTATGTCACCATGTGACCGGCGAGTGCGCTTGTCCAGCAGGGTGGACGGTACGAATTCTTGTTTTGACTTTCTGTATTCACCATAACAACTCCAGAGCATCACATTTTTCTTCTACCAATACAATAACCCATTATTTGCCTGACTTTGCCACTTTTCTCATCGCTCTATATAGGGTTCTGTCTGTGCCCAGCCATGCCCCTCAGGGAAATATGGGGTGAACTGCAGCCAGGAATGCCAGTGCCACAATGGAGGACAGTGCGACCCTGTGACAGGAAGGTGTCAATGTGCAGCAGGATACACCGGGGAGAGGTAAAAACTATAATTCTCTGTAAACACCTAGTGGTTGTCTGTCTGTCTTCACCAACTTCTTGTCAGAGTAACCTACTTGTAGCTCCTATAAGTAACCAGGCCCGGCACTTCCATTAGGCAAGGTTAGGCACTTGCCTAGGGCGCCGGGCTCTGGAGGGCGCCACAGTATTCTAAAATACTTTAAAACTGTGCGGCGACCGCTGACCATACCTGTCACGGCCGCCGCACAGCATTCAGATGGACGGGGAGGGGGGGAAGAGGCTATTTTGTCACCACCGCCGCCTCTCTGCTCCGTCTCCTCCCCTCCACTTACTAGTGTCAGTGAGTGGAGGGGAGGAGACGGAGCAGAGAGGCGGCGGTGGTGAGACAAGGTAAGGAGAGGAGGGCGATGATTTTTGCGGGGGGGGGGGGGGGGCGGCGATTTTTGCGGGGGGGGCGGCAATTTTTGCGCAGGGGGGGGGCACTGCTTTTTTAAAAATGCCTAGGGCGCCGTGAACCCTAGCACCGGCCCTGTAAGTAACCCATACTTGCCTACTCTCCCGGAATTCCCGGGAGGCTCCCAAATTTCGGGGAGTCCTCCCGGACTCCCAGTAGAGTAGGCAAAACTCCCGAAATTTGGCGAAATTAACAGCAGTGAATGGAGGGGCGGGGCTTAATCGTGTCATTAAGCTCCACCCCCTCCCTTCAATGCCGTGAATTTCGGCTTTTTAGAGTGGGGGCAGGGCTATGGTGACGTGAAATTTCACCATGCCCTCCTCCTGCCCCATGTCACATGAATCTTAGAAGTAGGCATGTATGAAGTAACCTATGACTTATGTCAGGGTTAATAGTTATGAACATATTTACTTATATGGATGGCAAACCTTACTATGTGCCATGGTCATAGTAAGACACTGTATTTTTACGTTGAAACGTTTGATTACTTTGCATTTGATTGTGAATTCTTTAGACTAAGCAACAATGCTGCAATTCTGTCTATATTGCTGCAGTATAACCGAAACTATAGATTGCCAAGGTTGTGTTTGTCATGTGTAATGCCTAGGGCTCGTGTGAGGAGTGTTACAAAACAACATAACCTATGCAAGACTGCTCCATCTCCTGCCAAAGCAAATAGTGCAATATCAGCCTGCTTATTAGACTCATAACTCTGCAAGTAGCACACAGGGGGGGGTGTACCCGGGGACCTGTACTATTGGGTGTGATTGTATTCATTATAACAAGACTATTATTTAAAAAGAGTTACACTGTATGTTCATCTTATGAAACGAACAGTGATACATACTGTGAACATTCACTGAAGCGCTGCCAGTTTTCACAGCCTTGTTCAGGGTAGTATAGTGCTATAGGCAGATCGCTCCATGTACAGCACAGTACTTTCCAGAGTGATTGTTACTCTTTGCCAGACTTTTAGTAAGTAAACAAGATCAGCGCCTGTGCCGCCACTTCCATCTGCTGTGAGGCTGTGCTCCCAGCTGTCAGTAAATTTACTAACAGTCATTTAAAAAAAATCAAACATTTATTCTTTAGTAAGACAGAGGTCAGTAAAAATCAGTCCTGTCCTGTGCCCCCACCCCGACACTAAACTAGTACACATAGTAACATCAATGATTTTGAGAGCCCCATGCTTAGAATCCTCTAGTTCTCTTTTCTTGTAGATGCTGTTACTACTTTCACTCCTGGGCATATTTTGATGTAGTGTAAGAATATGTCAGTAAAATGCTGCCTGTCAGTAAATTCTATAAAGTTGGCAGTACATTTTTTTTATTTCAAGAATTGGCAACTGTGGCGCAAAGTACTTCGGAAGGGCTGAGTGTTCCACTTATACCTTACACTGTTTATGCTATCAGTGTTTTATGTAGCTAACCCTAGTTTATTCTATGCATCAAAGATGTTACTGCTAGCCTAGACTCCCAAACAGGTTTCCCTGTTTGGGTTTGTTCTGTAGCAACAGTTCCCATCATGTGGATGCTGCTTATTCTTTTAATTAACATGTTTAAGACATTGGGTTAGATTTACTAAACTGCGGGTTTGAAAAAGTGGAGATGTTGCCTATAGCAACCAATCAGATTCTAGCTTTCAATTTTTTAGTACATTCTACAAAATGACAGCTAGAATCTAATTGGTTGCTATAGGCAACATCTCCACTTTTTCAAACCCGCAGTTTAGAAAATATACCCCATTATGCTATCTTTGTCTGTAAACAATAATGGTTGATGGTTATAAGAACATCTGAAGTCACCAGTGGGCAATTGACACGACACAGGGTTCAATAAGGAAATTCAATACTTTGTTTTATTTAAGAGGAAGAGAATATGTTTTATACATTCGGTGCCTATGAAAACTTTGGAGCATTATTATTTTGTCTGGCGTACCTGGAAAGGTATCAAACAAAGCGTTTCTGTGAAGTCAGGTGGGCCAGACACTACTTGCATGTTTCAGGGAGGTGTTGCATAAAAAGCTCTTATACAGTGGGGCTTTTGGCAACTATATTGATGGAGGGATCTTCACCTTCCTGCTGTTTATATGTAGGTTCTTGTAGAGGCATAATCTTTAAGCCCAACTCAGCTGCTATAATTCTACAACTGCTACAGGCTGCTCATAAATGAATATAAAAACACATTTTAGCAGCAAAGTTCAGACAGACAGACTTTTTGGGCCTGATTGATTAAAGCACGTATCTGCCGATTTTGAGCATATCCTACGCAAAATCAGTCTGCGCATGCTCAGATCTGGGACATACGGCTTTAAACACAGCACTCTCCGCTCCATCTTCGAACGCAAAGGACACTTACTTTATGTTTTCGGGGAGTGAACGGGGTGGGGAAGGGGTGTTTTGCCATCGTCACTGTACAGTAGGGCGTGACAAACTCAAGCACACTCAGCCAAGTCCGAATCAAGCTCAGAGCGTCTCAAAGTTACTTGTTTTTCTGCCGTATCTCTTGCTCCAGCTACAGGGCTAGTCTTAGTTCGGAGCAGTAGTGATGACAGTCTTGTATACATGCTATAACATGTGTCTGCAATCAGGAGCAACTATAAAAATCTTTTATGTTCAGATATTAAGATCATCCTATTATCCTAATAAATGTATTTCATGAGAAAAGAAAAATATTTTGTTACTGTTTGATATTATCAATGCCTTTATTTTTAATTGGTGCCATTATTTATATATTTTTTTTCTGTGTGTTCTTTTGCGAATTTAAACCCACTTAGGCTTTGGACGTATCATGCAGCGTCTTGTGTAGTAAAGGACAGCAGACCTACACCTGAATTCAGCAGCACACGTATCTTGTGATCCGTGCCTTGATGAATTCGGACGTGCGCAAAGCCGAAATACGTGCGTTTTAAACCAAACGCAAGATGCACTCAGTATGCGTGTCTTGATGAATGAGGCCCTTTGTGGTTAAAGAATGACTAAATTCCTAGCTGACATTTTCATGTATGAACCATAAAGTTTCAGTGTTATTTTGACCTTCAACTGTAGCTCTGTTAAAAAGTTAAATATAACCTCCACACTCCATTAACGACAGCTGAAACACTTTAGGGCGGTGCAGTCATGGGATCTGATAAAAGTCGAAAAGCTCAGGCTGCAGTCATTTAAGCTGCTGTGACATCCCGTGTCTAATTCTACCAATCTACTGTGTACATTTAGGCAGAGCATGTCTGCAAATCTGTCATCAACACTGTGCCTGATGCATCTCCCCCTAACATGGCAGCCTGCTGCAGAGGGGAGTAAGGAAGAACTGATTTAGTTACATGTAAACATTTTCATTTCATGTGTATTATCAGCCCAGTAATACACAGCCTTTGATATTATTTATTATTATTATTAGTAGTAACATTTATTTATATAACACCAGCATACATTGCAGCGTTTTACTGTTGGGTACAAACACTGTAGTAAAACAAGACAAAATAAACAACCAAAGAGGTTATAGCTGCAAGCTGACAATTTATAAAGTGTCACATATCGGCTTTATTTGCTCTCTAAGAACAGTTAATAAATACCCACGCTGAGTGATAGAATAGCACCAGTGAAAGAACACAAGTCATTTGCTCAGTGGAAGGTAAAGTGTCAGTATGTTTTAGAACGCTGTAGTGTGAAGTTGGTTAAACTTGAACAATGAATGTTTGACATTCCAGAACAGTTCAATGTTTGAGCATTTTCAAGTCAAAAGCAAGACTGACATTCATAGGTGGCATGTGGACATTACCCACAACACTTACAGTTGGTTCCAACATGCATTCTGTGGTTTAAGTGAACATACAGGATTTTGTTCCCCTTTTCTTGAAACCGCCCTATATCAGTGCCAATGCCTGGGGAACCTGTTCCTCACCAGTGCTGGGCAAGACGACATGAGAAACTCATGAAGAAAGAAGTAGTTATAGTTTGATTGGAGTTCCATTCTCTCTGTTCTGCAAAGGATTTTATATAACTGTCATCAGCCCCGATTAACATGGGGCATTCCTGAATTATGATGACACAAAGGACCGTAAACTCGCCAGAAATAAGTGCGGTCTGAGAGAATCAGTTGTGGTTTGGCAAATCGGGGCAAGGTTTACATAAGGACCTTGGGCCTGATTCATTAAGGATCTTAATTTGAGAAACTTCTTATTTCAGTCTCCTGGACAAAACCATGTTACAATGCAAGGGGTGCAAATTAGTATTCTGTTTTGCACATAAGTTAAATACTGACTGTTTTTTCATGTAGCACACAAATACTTGATAGCTTATTTCTACACTGAAATTTAAAGTTGATATTTGGGTGCTACATGAAAAAACAAGCAGTATTTAACTTATGTGCAAAACAGAATACTAATTTGCACCCCTTGCATTGTAACATGGTTTTGTCCAGGAGACTGAAATAAGAAGTTTCTCAAGTTAAGATCCTTAATGAATCAGGCCCTTAGTGTTTAGGTGGGAGGGAAGGTTTTAGACTGTTTTTAACAATTATAGGGGCATATTCAATTAGCTTTCCGGTTCGCGGTAACGAGCGTTACCGCGGAACCTACGCAGTATTGCCAGTAATACGGTACCGCAATAACGCAGATTTTCACACGCGACCCTATGGGGTGCGAATGAAAATCCACGTTATTGCGGTACCGTGGATTGACTTTGCGGCCCGTTCCAGCGCGAAAGCTAATTGAATATGCTTCATATAATTTATATATATATTATTATAGTATTTAGCCATAAAGAAAAGGTATCAAGTTTTCATATGATGAGATGCAGAAAAGTCACTATTTCTAAAGATTGGAGGCTCACAATAAATCTTGCTAAGTCATCTGTTTGATGGTATAGCAAACATCTCCATTCAATAAGGGCTTTCTTTGCATTGTGCGTGTGATTTAATTTTTTCTTTTTAATCGGTCTAGTGATCTCAGACTTTCCATCATGACCCATTTTGCTCAGTATACCCTGCTCGACTCACTTTATTTGTGCCTATTTTCAATTGCAGTACACTGGGCTGATTGAATTAATCAACATTGGAAAATACCCAAACTCTAACATCAGTCAATTAATTACAGTAGTTCCGCCAGGGTTACCGAAATAGGGACTGTTGTTGGAAGGTATAAGTTTTCCATTTTCATACAGATGTAGCATATTTCTTTGAGAAGAACGGCGGACATCTGTCACGTACGTGGCAAGCACGTGGATCCTGCTGTCTTATCTCTGTCAAGCACTTCTGTAGTTTAATCGTATAGCGGACAGGGCTTCTCCTGTGGAATTTGTTGTGTCCTCAGTCTCTCATAAGGAGGAACTTGATTACACTGTTTGTCTAATTGTATCTTATCCATCTGTATTTATCTGTAAGCTCCGTTTTGTGGCTATAACTGCGCTCCTGAAAAGAATTATATAATCTTTCATTGTCCTATTTATTTTATATCTTCTGCGATGATCTGTTATTTTATGTCTGATGAGGAGTTCACATATGTTGTATATGTGACACTAATCTGTGTCTCTTTCCTCTGAGTAAAAGATATAAAACCTTCCTTATTCTGGACACAGATTAGGTGAATAGTTGGGTATGGTCCCTTGGGTCCAAGTTCTCCTGCTAGATGGAATTAGAAGTTTTTAAAAGAGCAGTTATTTTATTAAAACATCTCCGGATAAACCTGGTTTAATATTCCTTTGGCATTCAGGAGGGAGACTTGGGTGTTAGGGTGCCAGCTACCGCTCATCAAACAATGGACTGCTGTTCTCTCTTAGTGGCCCATTTATTAATTAACAAGGTTTTGCCTGTAAATTATCACCTGCCATCGCAAGATGACAGATAATTGTTTATAAGCATTTATTAAAAATCCTGGGACAGCGCATCCAATAGAAGACTGTCCTGGTGATGACTTAAAACTCCAGTCTCTGACTTAAGATCACGCATGCGCCAAGTGACTTGGTGATAGTGAGCAGAGGTGAGATCAGGTAAACTGCAATGAGGGATCCCAAGATCCCTCTACCACAATGCTTTCCCCATAGGATTCATTGGCTAACGCCATCTTCAAAAGCTTTGATATCACCTGCGTTAAGCTAGGGCCGTAACTAGGGCTGTGCGACAGGGGCGACAGCCCAGGGCGCAACGCTGAAGGGGGTCGCAATTTAGGAATATTTTAGGTTCATTTGGGTAAAATTGAGGGCTAGGGGGCGGCATTTGTCTTTCTCGCCCCAGGCGCTAGAATTCTAAGTTACGGCTCTGCTTAAGCTTTTCTAAAATGACAATTTTAATTAAAATGCCTAAACCATGCAGAGAGGCAGTTTCTGCATGGTTTAGGGCTTTCATGAATAGTCCCCCTTAACAGTAGCCTTAGGGCTGGTTTGCAGAGATGTGAGGCTGTTGAACCTGCGTGAGGCAAGTGGTGAGAACACATCTTCAACCTTCTGTGATTATCTGTTGTGTTCATTAATAGGGTGTTTGTATAAAATTCATTAGCAGCCTGAGCTGTTTGATCTCTAACTAAACAAGTTAGCAGAATTGCTTGTTTGTGAAGGGGGAGCTAATTATGTAAAGGACATGAGGCGTCAATATTTAATTTCCAGTTGCTGTATCCTTGTGGTTGATAGAACCTTAACCACTTCAGTGCTAGGCTAGCAGCAACACACAACACACACTTGTACAAGAGGCTCCATTCACTGCTACGGAGTAGATTCAGGACAGTACTCTGCATTATTACATTAGTAATAATAGAGCTTATCGAAGACTGGGCAGACCTTGACCTTTGCTCCTTTCCTGTGGCTACATTCTTGTCTGCAAACCTTTTGTTATGTTGTTTTGTCCAACATTATTTTATTTTATGGGTATTTAAATAGCCAATTTAAATACTAAAAAGGTTATAATACCCAGTTATTTACATTCCGTGCTGCAAGCAGCACACAAGTTCAGTTGATTACTTTATTTTTCCTAATACTTAAAACCTGAACATATCTAAGAGTAAATAAACATGTTCGTGTGTGTGTATAGGGTTGGGATGGATGTAATCCTCTGCAGACAATGGTAGATCTGCATTAGTGTAATTCTGGATATGTTATAGTATATTTTATATTATATTGATTTTCTGTTTCCCCCTAGGGTGCACTAATCCTTTATTAATGTCACTGTCGGAGCAGGCAGCAGAGCAGAAAGTGTTAAGCGAGACTTGTCCTTGCTCTGGATAAGCAGTGATTAGTATGCGGAGTGCGTTCCCTGGACCCCAGCCTGTGCAGGGATACATTGCCCCGGCCTCTGGAGAGGTCCCTTCCTTGCGTCTGCTCAGCACGGACTGTATAAAGCAGTTCACTTTGTTGCTGATACTCCTAGAGAAACAAATAGGACTAGCGTTGGAAGAAAACCCCAATTGTAGCGTTTATCTGTTAAATCAATCTGTTGCAAATTATATAGAATGAATCATGTAATCCCGGAATCTTAAAAGAGAGTTAATTCTGTCACATATAACTTCTGCTTTACTGAAAGCAGGTTTATTTTCCCGGCAGTGTCAGATGCAGCCATGTCTGAGTATATATGCCAGATCCCAGCAGGTATGGTCTGTGCTGGTCACACTCCCTGTGCAGACAGAATGAGCCAGGCTGGTGTGCTAGGCACGGTGCACGCAGGAGGCGAGGGGACGTAGCCTCTGATCCCTGTACACAAAGACCTCATCAATACCTTCAATGCACAGAAACTTCTGTTTGTAGAGAAATGGCAAAGGCCCCCGAGGCAAGGTGGACATGAGTTTATATAGAAGCCATCTTAAATAATAGATTCCTTTTGTGTTCATGTAGTGTTTAATACACTAGATATTTTTCCTGGGGACTGCTGTATACGGAAAAAATTAGTCACCAGTCTACGGGGAGAATTACTTGTAAAATAAAATTCTCCCAACAGCTTAACAATAAGGTCATCGCATTGACATTTTGTGCGCCAATAGAACATGCAGCTTATCAACTGACATTAACATAATGACATCATGGAAGCATTACATGACACAGTGATTTCATTGGTTCATAGGGAATTCATGGAATTGATATTGTCAATAATTGTGTCTCAGCGTTTGTAATGGTTCCTAGTGAATGGATATGCTGCATTTTCATGAATATTGGTCCAACTTATAATGATGTGCAGGCAACAGGATGTGCAGGCAACCAGATAAATTCTGGTTGGTCTTCGGTAATGCAGTTAATGAGCTGTCTACAGTGACCTTGCAAGACCACGATACCTTCCGTGTTTCTTACCATGTTCTTGATATAATCTAGGCAGTGTTGTTTATTGGCGCTGCCCTTGGATACTACTCAGAACTGCTATGTGGTTGAAATTGTATGAGACGTAGAGAGCTAAACTGAGCTGTGAGAACAGTTGATGTATTATTGACAGACAAGAAACTGTGTTGGATCCGCTGTGGATTTTAGACTCGCTACCTGCCTACAATCTGAAATGTTAAATATCATTCCATTTCATAGGCGGGGCTCTTGTGGCCAATCCGCAGACAACAAATGTACAGGAGAAAAATAAGGTGTTCAAACTGGGCCACACAGGAGTCTGCTACACCTTAAAAAAAATCTAACTTAAAACAAATACAAATACAATTATTTAAACTGAAGTCCAAAAAAATATTATTATTTTGTATAATCACTGGAACTGCAGTTTTAACATTTATAGTATTTTATATCATTTCCATCAATTTCTTCACATTTTATATTTCACTGTTGGCATATTGAGGCAAAACTTGTAGTTTAAATTGGAACATAATAAAGATATATATTTGAAAGTGTAATAGAGTCCTGAATGCACCATTTAAACAGTTTAATTTTCTCTTGTATATATTTTATGTTACTTATTATGTATAGGCTTTCGATGGAACAGTTGCTTGGGTAGGGATATTATTTATGTAGGATGGTACAATAATTGTTTGGGCTTACTGATGAAATATTCTAAATAAATCTTTCAAACATGAAGTTGTTCTTGTTTAATATTGTTTAAGTAACTCCATAAAATATATATTGCATTTTAATCAAGAACATGTTTCCATATGATGCAGTAAGAGCTGGCACCATTGCTGTTACCACTGTCTATTTAGCTCTTCTCTTCATGCTATTCAGGTGCCAGGAGGAGTGTCCTGTTGGTACATACGGTTACCAGTGTGCGGAGAGATGTGACTGCCAGAATGGGGCCAAGTGTTACCACATCAATGGGGCATGCTTGTGCGAGCCAGGCTTTAAGGGCATCCTCTGTGAGGAACGTGTGTGCGCAGAGGCGCTGTATGGCCTCAAATGTAACAAGAATTGCCCATGTAACCTGACCAACACCCGTGGGTATGTATACTATCTATACTATATGTGATTTCATGAAAACAAATAATATCACTCCCACTGTCATTGAAATATGTGTTATACTTCTGTAAAATCAACATAAGTTAATTTGTTACTGAGCTCACTGGTGAAACCAGTGGTGGAACCATCCGATACTGAACTCACTGCTGGAACTATCCGATACTGAACTCACTGCTGGAGCCATCCTATACTGAAATCACTGGTAGGACCATCCTATACTGAACTCACTAGTGGAACTATCCTATACTGAACTCACTGCTGGAGCCATCCTATACTGAAATCACTGGTAGGACCATCCTATACTGAACTCACTAGTGGAACTATCCTATACTGAACTCACTGCTGGAGCCATCCTATACTGAGCTCACTGCTGGAGCCATCCTATACTGAGCTCACTGCTGGAACCATCCGATACTGAAATCAATGGTGGAACCATCCAATACTGAAATCACTTGTAGGACCATCCTATACTGAACTCACTGATGGAACCATCCTATACTGAACTCACTGATGGAACCATCCGATACTGAACTCACTGGTGGAACCATCATATACTGAACTCACTGCTGGAACCATCCAATACTGAAATCAGTGGTGGAACCATCCTATACTGAACTCACTGCTGGAACCATCCGATACTGAAATCAGTGGTGGAACCATCCTATACTGAACTCACTGCTGGAACCATCCTATACTGAACTCAATGGTGGAACCATCCGATACTAATATCAGTGGTGGAACCATTCGATACTGAACTCACCGGTGCAACCATCTGATAATGAACTCACTGGTGAAACCATCCTATACTGAACTCACTGGTGGAACCATCCAATACTGAAATCACCGGTGAAACCATGCTATACTGAAATCACTGGTGAAACCATCCGATACTGAATTCACTTGTGAAACCATTCAATACTGAACTCACCGGTGAAACCGTCCGATACTGAACTCACCGGGGAAACCGTCCCATACTGAACTCACCGGGGAAACCGTCCGATACTGAACTCACCGGGGAAACCGACCGATACTGAACTCACCGGTGAAACCGTCCGATACTAAACTCACCGGTGAAACCGTCCGATACTGAACTCACCGGTGAAACCGTCCGATACTAAACTCACCGGTGAAACCGTCCGATACTGAACTCACCGGTGAAACCGTCCGATACTGAACTCACCGGTGAAACCGTCCGATACTGAACTCACCGGTGAAACCGTCCGATACTGAACTCACCGGTGAAACCGTCCGATACTGAACTCACCGGTGAAACCGTCCGATACTGAACTCACCGGTGAAACCGTCCGATACTGAACTCACCGGTGAAACCGTCTGATACTGAACTCCCTGCTGGAACCATCCAATACTGAAATCACTGGTGAAACCATCCTATACTGAAATCACTGGTGGAACCGTCCGATACTGAACTCAGTGGTGAAACCATCGGCTACTGTCCTCACTGGTGAAACCATCCGATAGTGACCTCACCGGTGAAATCATCGGATACTGATCTCACTGGTGAAACCATCCGATAATAAACTCACCGTAAAAGAAAGTTAACATAAAACATTGATCAGATCATTACCGACATTAAAGCTCTGCATAAATGTAATATAGTGAAATCACCATGCTAATACCATGTTCATTATAATCTAGATATCTCCTGTGAACAGGGCATGTTAAGAGCTTCCAGATTCCCTTTCTGTTTTAGTGCACATATTCTCTGGCTGTGCTCCTGTTTGCTAAATAATATGTCTCGTTCTCAGCACATTTAAATAATATATTTACTCCCCGAGGAGCTGGGTTACAGCAGATGAATGAATTGCAGGGTTACTGCGGGTGGATGAATTGCAGGGAGTAGGGTCCCAGCCTTGCTGGCCACTGACACTAGAATGTATTGTTTTAATTAGTTCTAACACACACCCCACAGCTCCAAGCTAACAAGTCTTTCTGTCTTCTCTCTTAGCTGCCACCCACTGTCTGGGGAGTGCACCTGCAGGGCAGGTTGGAGTGGCCTGTACTGTGAGGAACCTTGCCGCCCTGGATTCTATGGGGAGGGCTGCCAAATGCTGTGCGCCTGTCACAATGGAGCGGACTGTGACAGTATGACAGGGAGGTGTGTCTGTGCTCCAGGGTACACGGTAAGGACAGACCTATGCACCACTTTTTAATTCTGTCTGTCAGGGCTCCTTTTAGCTTTATGGCTGGTAAATCTGTAAGACCTGTGCCAGTTGTGCCTTTACCTCCCTGCCTAAGATATCCAGCAACAATAATACTTAAACCTATGCATTGTTCTTGAGCATATCTGCATATACAATATTAGATTGCATGATCTGTTGGTCATTGAAATGTTATTGGTATACTATACAGTGCAGATTTTTACAGCTATTTGGAGCAGTAATTACTGGACTAGGCAGATACAATCTTGCATCATTAATTAGAACAAAGTATAAGAATGGATTATTACAACGAGTTTCTAAAATACTCAGTTTGAGCGTTTGAGGGTTTTTTTTTCTATCATGTTGTGTTTATGGAAATCAGAACACTTTACTCGCTCCTCCCAAAACTGAATTGTGCAATTTTCTATGTGTTATGAGTGAGACGATTTTCTCAGGAGTTATGAGGTTTCAGGCCCTATTGCCACAAGCTGATTTTCCGTGATATTTCTATAGTTGGCTTAGTTGTTTTTTTGCATTCCTTTTCCTGCGGATTTCATTCAAGAGATAAGAGGTTCGATAAGTAACACATGTGCAGGCTTTAGAACTTTGTAATCCACAGATTTCCTGGTGAGGATTTAAATTGGCAAGATAGGAGTTTGAAATCTGGAATTATAGGCCCCTTTGACAAATCTACCCCCAGCGGGGCCCTAATCAGACGTTTCATCTATTGTGATATAGTATGATCACTGTAGAACATGTAGTGGCATTGTGGCAGAATGGTAATAGTACTATCCTTTGAAAGAGAAAAATAAGAATACACTGTGAGCTTGGTTGCTCTCATTTGTCTGGCACTGCTGATTTAACTTTAGATTGCAAGCTCTGGTATTTGGTTTTCTCAACGTACTTTTAAAAATAAATGAGCAGTCAGTGACTATGTTCCCCCCATGACTGCAGTCTCATTAGTTCTTGTAAAGAGACTGCCCCCTCATCTTAAATCTTAACAAGTCCGAAGTGCCGGACACTCATGTTTATTTGCTAAGCTCAGCTGTTGGCTCAGAAATTGCTGCAACTGCAGAAAAAAACCTCCAGATCGGCCCACGGAGTTCAAATGCCACCGTGCTGCGATAGTCTCAAGAGCAGGGACTGGCTGTACTGGCCTCAGTCTTCTCACACATACACTGCTCACACCATATGCCAGGAAAGCTATTCTCATACAGATCGGCGGACTGGTTACATTTGCTGCTTTGTTTTGTCATCACTTGGGAATACTCAGTGTCCTCCCGGTATCCTCACATATAGGTGAACATATATGAAGCATGCAGGTTTGTTGTGGGGAGATCACTAAGAAACAATGGAGAAGTAGTTTATTTAAAGAATCTATTGTGTAAATGTAAAATACTGGATAGATAATGAGTGTTATATGCAGTCGCTATCTGTAGGATAATACTTGCATCTGTATTTTGAGGGCTTCTCAACAATTTAAACCGCAGGCAGGACTGCCTTCAGAAACCGTGGGGCCCAGTACAAATTAATCCAGCAGGGCCCCCCACTTCCCTCTGCAGAATACATGCCCCCCTGTTCACAATACAAGCCCCCCTTCACAATACAAGCCCCCCTCGTTACAATACATGCCCCACCTCCACAATACTGTAAATGCCCCTCGCTTCACAATACATGCCCTCCTTCACAGTACATGCCCCCCTCTTCCCAATAAATGCCCCCCTCTTCACAGTATATGCCCCCCCTTCAAAATACATTCACCCTCTTCACAATATATGCCCCCTCTTGACAATAGTCCCCCACCTCTTCACAATACCTGCCCCCCTCTTCACAGTATATGCCCCCCCTTCAAAATACATTCACCCTCTTCACAATATATGCCCCCTCTTGACAATAGTCCCCCACCTCTTTACAATACCTGCCCCCCTCTTCACAATATGTTCACCTCTCTTCACGATAGCCCACGACCTGCGCCAGGTGACTGTAAATGGCGGCTATAAGAATTTTAGATCAGTTGTAGGGATCATCATCATCATCTGTTTATATAAGGGCAGCACAGTGGCTTAGTGGTTAGCACTTCTGCCTCACAGCACTGGGGTCATGAGTTTGAATCCCGACCATGGCCTTATCTGTTTGGAGTTTGTATGTTCTCCCCGTGTTTGCGTGGGTTTCATCCGGGTACTCCGGTTTCCTCCCACACTCCAAAAACATACTGGTAGGTTAATTGGCTGCTATCAAAAATTTACCCTAGTCTCTCCCTCTCTGTCTGTCTCTATATTAGGGAATTTAGACTGTAAGCTCCAATGGGGCAGGGACTGATGTGAATGAGCTCTCTGTACAGCGCTGCGGACTTAGTGGCGCTATATAAATAAATGATGATGATGATAGCGCTACTAATTCCGCAGCACTGTACAGAGAACTCATTCACATCAGTCCCTGTCCCACTGGAGCTTACAATCTGAATCCCCTTACATACACACACACACAGACCAAGAGAGACTAAGGGCAATTTTTAATAGCAGCCAATTAACCTACTAGTATGTTTTTGGAGTGTGGGAGGAAACCCACACAAACACAAGGAGAACATACAAACTCCACACAGATAAGGCCATGGTCGGGAATCGAACTCGCAACCCCAGTGCTGTGAGGCATAAGTGCTAACCACTAAGCCACAGTGGGTTTATTTACTAACCTGCGGGTTTGAAAAAGTGGAGATGTTGCCTATAGCAACCAATCAGATTCTAGCTGTCATTTATTTAGTACATTCTACAAAATGACAGCTAGAATCTGAATGGTTGCTATAGGCAAAATCTATAGGAGTTAATCAATAACAAACCTACAAAAGTGCAGTAACATCAGCAGTTTGCTTTGATTAATCTAGTGCAAGTTATGTAAATTAAGTAACGAAGGCTAATGTCCTATCCAGGGTGGTAACTAGGCATTTGCAGGCCCCATAGCAACATTTTGTAAGGGCCCATCATGCACCAGCCTTTGGTGACAAATATATCACATATGCACATGGGGCTCCTACAGGGAAGGAGGGCCGCCCTCTGTGTTTGGGCCGTGTTGAAGCTGCATCCCCTGTACCTTTGATAGTTTTGCCCTTGGTCCTATTGGTTGCTATGAGTTTCTTGCAACTTTGCACTGTTTCTTACTGCTGTGATGTGAAGACCTTCTGTGACAGCGGACTGTCTGCTATAGTGTTCTTATAGTCTGCTTCCCTCTGCTGATCACATCTGCATGGTTTATGTATACAGCACAATCCTCTGTTCTATGCCCTGCTTTGTGATCTTTTACACAGCATTGTCTTCTGCCTGTTCTGTCCCCATGCTCCTCTGTCCTCTTTACAGCCCGTTGCCTGGTGCACTTTCCCCAGCTCCTCTACTTACCCTTCACCTGTCTCCCTGCTCCCCTTCTTCCTGCGAGTCTTGGCTGCTCCTGGTTTACTGCTTACACCTCCCTGTAAATGAACTGCTTCATCTGATTCCCGTCAGTGTGTTTGTGGCCTTTAACTGGCCCTAATCAATGTCTCTGTGCCTTGTTAATGAGGCTTTTATCTGCTTGATTTATTTCCAATAGGTCGCGTGTACGGCTGCCCACTAATCCCAGTGACCTGTCACTCATTGCCCCTCCTGACCGGCAGGAGCTTGGCAGCTAATTCACATCCTCATTGCATTGGAACTCTTCCTAATTAGACTTGGGCAAAGGCCACTAGATTTCCCAGATCCAGCTGTCCAACCTCTCCTAGTGAGCAAGTAGCTTGTGTGTATTGTGCCCTGTGTAGTTCTGTAAGTTTGTATGGCACTAACCTCCTCACCACTAGAAAGAAGGTATGCAAATCTGTTTCCATGAACAGGGAGTGTGTGGCTTTACATATTATTACATTGAAGCCAGTATGAGATAATATACTATACTTTTTATTTCTGCATCCACATTTCCCTGTCTCCTACAGTGTTTTTCCTTTTACCATGAAATATTTTACCCATTTGAATGGCGTTCTAATTTTTCAGTTCATCTATCTTTTAAAAAGTCCTCAATCTCCTTTTTTTTTATATACACAGTCTTTTATTCCCCCCTCGTAATGTCACCAACTTTTCCATTGGTCTCTTCGGTTTCATAACACTTACATCTTCTTTAGGACTGCCATGTGGAAATTAATGTGAAAATTAGTTGTATTGTAATAGCTGAATGTTAAGTGGCACAGGAGCCTGCAAAACTTTTTGTTGATTGAACAATAATTTCTTTTATTCAATATTTTACCTTTAACAAGATAGCAAGAGCAAAGGACACACCAAGAACTTTACAAAAAGGGCAATTAAGCAAATACAAAATTGAATTTCTCATTTCAAAGGATGATTCATCAATGCATGGAAGGAAGTAGAAGTGTGGGGGATGTAACAAACTATAGAACTATATTAGGTTAAGGAGTTTAATAAAAAAAAAAATAAGAGAAGCGACAGGATAGAGTGGAACAGGAAAATAGTAACACAAAAAATAGGAGAGGGGAAGGAATGGTGGAACAGAATGGGAGAGACAAACGATATTGTCTTGACAACCTTGGGATCAACAAATCAAAGCAAAACTCATAGTTCATTAGTTGCACAAGGAGAGACTGCTTACAGGGCAACTGTCATTTGTATTAAATCTATGGGAACCACATTACCAGGAATGTGGAACATGATTCTTGTCTGGCAGCATCATTCCACATTTTGTTGAGTCTCTTCTCTTATTTGGGTGTACAGATTTCCAGCAGGTAACAAAACTTTTTGTGTATTTAGTGTAAATGGAACATTTTTTTTTATTAAAGATTAGTTTTAAAAGCATTGTGATGGGGCAGAGATAATGCTGGCTTGGGTGGTGGGACAGGAGCAACCAAAATTTTGTGAATCAAATTTTATATCTCCATCCAATAACAATGGAACCTCAGTCAGGTCAACCAAATATGTAGGATGGTGTCCTTTCCCCTGTGCGCCTCTAGCACAGATCACTTTGCTCTGGAAAGATCGCCTTTAGCACAAACGAGTGTTACCAACCGCGACTCTTGATCCCCTGCTGCTGGTGTCCCGGCTGTCTCCACGACGACCGGGACGTCACTTCCTGCTTCTCGGTCCCGGCCGGACACCGAGTGTCCTGTTAGCACGCCCCTAAAACACAGGGCAGCCGGGCGCGGGCGCTAAGTGTACAGCCTGCGGGCTGATTTATTAAGGCATTTAGTAATAAGTCTGGTCTTGAGGCTTGTTACAGGGCAAAGCCCTGACTGGCTGGTTCCAGTATTTTAGGCAGGGAGGGCTTAACCTCCCTGCCGGTTATAGCATTCTGTCAGTACTGCTGCCTGCTTCTGTGTTGTGTTGGTGTATAAACTTAGATTGCTTTTTCCCATGTATGACCTCTGCCTGTTCCTTGACTCTGAATCTTTGCCTGTGACCCTGACCTTCAGCTGTACCCGGACTCTGAATCTTTGCCTGTGACCCTGACCTCCTGCCTGTATATGGACTCTGAATCTTTTCCTGTGACCCTGACCTCCTGCCTGTATATGGACTCTGAACCTTTGTCTGTGACCCAGATCTTCTGCCATACCTGGATTCCGAACTGTTGCCTGTGGCCCTGACCCAGCTAGCGCCTAAGGTCTCCACCTGTGCTCGGTCCACTCCCCAGATTCCTGGCCGGTCCCTACTCCATGTATTACCTCCTGTACCTGTGCGCTGCCATGTAAACATAAACTTGAACTAAACTGAGTGTAAGTCCTGGGGGCATCCAAGTATCTGTGAGCGTATCCAGTCTCTACGGGAAAGGCGGCTGCTATAGGTGAAGACCACTTCTACTATAGTTCTACAAGTTTATGCCACACTGGTTGCTATAACAACGAGGCCCTGTAATCCTTTACCTAGCGAGTGTGCCATGTCACAGGAGTGAACGCTCAGAGCTGCCATCAGAATCCTGCCCAGCCTTATAATTTCATCCATCCCTCCTTCCTCATCCACCTCCAGACAGAGCATTTCATCCTTCCATCCCATTCTCCTCCAGCCATAACATATCCTTTTATTACCACTCATTGCAGCTCCTCACCCCGCTTTCCATACATACCTATTGGCCAGTTCTTGTCCCACAGAAACACCCTGCCCTTATCTTCACGTCACAGTGCCTGAAGTGAACTGGTATGGAATGGGAATGTGAGTCCCTTTGTGACATGACCCTTGTTGGGCTCACTCGCACCAACCCCCCTCCCCTCACAGCCTGCAATGTTACTCCTACCAGGACCTGCAAATTGAAGGCAATAAAGCAGAAATTGATCATAAAAGTTGTGCCCCTGGATTGGTGGTAATCCCCCCCCCCCCCCTCCACACACACGATCTAATACATTGACAAAATGAGGCATTAGTACCATATTATAGCATGAAAGCTCACCAACCTGGCCACAGTTTTCATAATTCCGGTATCTCCCTAATCTCCCACTAACCTAGTAGAAAAGTCATGCAGTGCAGGTATAAAAAGCCTGCATCCTTATGGTGAAATAAGAATAAGAGTAGACTTTAGACCCCACCCAGTAACCCTTAATAGCATTGGCGAGGATATTCTGTAAACACAGGGCAGAAAAACTAGAAGGGATTTGTATACACACAGAGCATCTTATGATTAAACTGCTTATGTGCAAAAAGACAAAGTTATCCAGATTTAGAACTACAGATTTATGCACTGCACATGTGCGCAACTTGCACATATGTAAAGCTGCAGGTAAATGATACTTGCTGTCCTTTGCTCTTGAATGGCGTATCAGGGGCATTAAAGTGTAAGTGTAGTGCAATAAGGGCCAGCAGATGCAAGTTAAACATATCTCTTTGACATGTGTCTTATTTTGAGTCACACTGAGTTTGAAATACACTAGCTATGAGACTTTATTATTTTACCTAGCTAAAGTGGGAGCAAGTTTTGAAGTTGATGATTGTTGCAACTTTCCTCCAGAGACATCTGTATGCTAGAGTTAAGGAAGCGTATAGTTTAATATGCATGCAACTCGGAATACAGACATGGAAACACAAGTGTGCAGATGCATGTTTGCTCACTCGCAAACATGGTATTGGAAAATTCAACTATTAATTAGGCTCAAAGTCCATAGTCGTTTGGGTTTAAAGGACTGGCTACCTGGTAGGTGTGGTTACTAGTATATCAGTGGGGTTTAAATAAAGCATCTTAATAAGACTAGCTTATCATCAAAAAAAAAGGAGCATCTGACACAAGTTACCCCAACAGATAAGCAGTCTCATTGTCAGGATTGGATTCCAGCATAAACAGTCCATTATACAGTTCTTCCTTGGGAACTTTTACTTGTCTGTGGAAGTAGAGGTGTAAATCACCGTAGGCTTCTTGAGGGTTCTGTCATGTGGCTCTGTGATGTATATGGAGGCTGTTTGAGTAACAAAGGTCTGTTGCGTTGAACAGCCACATCGCTGAAAATTAAGCACTGCAAATCTTCGTACCAGTCTAGCAGAAAGGGTACGGTTATCCAGGAGCAGTCTTGGAAGGCTTTAATGTTGACACCTTTGTGTGTGATGTCAGGGGCTTCCTGGGCCTATATTTGCTTGGAGTTCTGTATGTTAAACTAAAATACAGAGTATAACTTGCCAGTGGGGCAGCAGTCTTCCAATTTAGCAGGCGCCCAGTTTCTCTAACAGTCCAGTGCTGCTCCCTTCTATGCAGCCAAGTTCTGACATATTTCAAACAAGCAGAGTTGCTGATGCTTCTACTCTGTAAACTCCCCAACTGCAAAAAGTGGAGACCTGCAATTGTAAATGTGCGCACCCGCACCTACTGAGCTCATTTCGAGAGGCGTGTCCACTTCTCAGTCTTTTGCAAATGTCATTTTTTAAAATCTCATCTTGTGTACCTCATCTGCATTTATCAAGGAAAGGAATCTGAGGGGATATAAATAAAGGATTAAAAGCCCCAAAACAATCTCATTATCACTAGAGTGACACTTGTTTAGGCATTTTTATTTACAGTCCGGGGTTCGCATTTTACTGACCTCTAATTCTATTATTTTGTATGGATGAAATCATGAGTTATTTTTAACTAATTGAGTGTAAATTTTCTGACCACTGGTCACCGTGGTAATGCTTGAAGCCATTTAGTGACTCTTAGTAAGTATAACATTGTATAGCTAAAACGATATCACAGTAGATCAATGTTATAATACAAAAATGAAGTACCACAAATACTACTATACTATAAAAGCTATGCACTATGTGCATCTAATGCTTGATATGTATTATTATGGGATGTCAGCTAGTCCAGTGGGTGAGGAGTGGGACTAAGCCTATTGGCCAACATGCTCTCTCTGATGTATGGCTTCTGTCGTGTGTGTGACCCTTTCCGCCACGTTTGGCCCCAGATGACAGTGTGCAGGGTTTAGCACACTGTAGTCAATGTTGCATTACCCTGTGCCTGATCACTCGCAGAGCAGCCGGCTTGGTAAATGTGTATGTGTATATCTTCATTAGTGCTACCTGCTGCAGCCAGCTGGGTCACTGGTCAAGGGACCAATAAATAGTTATGGTGCTGGGTTTTCAGCATTGCAGTTAATTTAACTGTTTCTAAGCTTACATTCCTATATCTGCAACTGTGTCAGCATTAGGGAGGGGGGAATATGCAGTATTGCTTGTTTCACCCTACTTTACAAGTTGCTCAATTGTGTGGTAACTCGTAACAAACAAATGCTTTCATAAAAAATTTCCTGTTGTGCAGTTTAAATAAGAAATCTAAAATTAATAGGGGTCCTGATTAAAATCCTACTTGCAATGCACAGTACCTTGCTATAACAATGTATATATCTCTCTTACATGTATTTAAGTGTCATAAATACCTTAATTAATACCTCTCAACAGATTTAAGTAAGACCAAATTTGAGGGCTCTGTCCCACGGGCCGGAAGGTTGGGAAGTATAGGTGTTGTGCTCAGCAATGAATGCTTGTTTGGAAGGGTGTAGAGGGCAGTCTAGCGATTCATAAGAGCTAGGCATGCCACGGGGCCATTCCCCCATCATGTTTTGACCACACCCCAGTCCAGGGACTGGCTGGCTGGCACAATTTAGCCTGGGGAGTGAGACTCGGCTCAGTGGCCTATTAGGAACATTTTCCAAATAAAAGAAAAACAGGTATCCCAGTGACCCGGTCCATGGTGGCTCACTAAAGTACCAGCCCAGGGGGTAGATGTCCCCCTACCTCTGCCGAAATCATAATAAGGCCATGGCCTGTCCCTATTCAAATTTTCTGCAAAGGTGGAAGGTATGCCCTAAGCTTTATTTAAATTAGCTGTTGGTCTGTGCATATGTTCATGATGTCATGTGACTGCGAGGCAGTCTGATGATGTCACGGACAGTTTCTCCATGGTGCACTGAGCATGCTCCTGCCAGTACATGTGATGTTCTGCTCCTGCCAGTACATGTGATGTTCTGCTCCTGCCAGTACATGTGATGTTCTGCTCCTGCCAGTACATGTGATGTTCTTCTTCTGCCAGTACATATGATGTTCACACCAATTAATACTTTTAACTGCTCAGAAGTTAACAAATGAATTGGACCAGAATATCTCACCTCTGTTGCATTTTTCCTCTCCAGCACAGTTCTTGATTTCCTTAATCACACAATACCCCAGAGCAATCTCGCTGATTGACACTCTCACTTTCCTGCCTCTTCACTAACACGCACACTCTGTCTAGCCTGCTCTCACTATACTCCAGGGTCTCGCTCCATCCTCCACTGGGCCCTGTCTAACTTGGGACTCTTGGGCAGCAGTCTCAACTCACACTCCTACCAAAATGCCTTTCATAACGAACATCTATGCTCCTAGATGACTCCCTGATAAATCTGTCTGACAGCTCCTGACTTGCCTGAACCCCTTCAGTTCACTCTACTCATAGCTGTATCTGTAAATTAAGTTACCAACCCTGGGTTCTGAAGCTTCTCTGTGATACTCAGGCTCATTCCAAAACTCATAGTCAACTCTGGCTATCGCTGGTTTCCATAGCCTTATTTCTGGAACTTGGCTACAACCCACATATCGCGACACAACCACAATTGAACAGGAACTGTAACATGCATTGCAAATACAGGCTCTGATCCTGACCACCAGGAGGGGAATCCATCGCCAAGGGAAGTTTCCCCAGGCAATGGGTTCTCCTGGGCACAAGAGTGGGTAATGCTCCAGTCCTGCTATGATAGTCTTGTACCACTCCAGAGTGGGTACCCTCATTCATACATCACTAAGGCACGTCACACTCACATATGCATACAAGGGTACAGTACATACTTATAGGCTCAACTACATACTTTGTTTCCTATAAATGAGATGCAGTAGCACCATTGATCATGTCACACAGAAAGGAAGATGCTGCCCTGCTCTCATCTTTGTAGCCCTTCACACAAATACAATGGTGTATTCACATGGTATTTTCTTCTTACATTTTAACCTCTTGTCTTCTGATGGCATTAAGTGAATCAACATGCCATGGAAAAGTGGGGCTTACTCCTTTCTGGAGGTGTTTCAGTGAAGAATTTGCATTGAATGCCCAGTTCTCCAGCAGATTCTCTGGAAAA